>NC_055667.1:25515000-25620000 GCF_017976325.1 Chelmon rostratus | reverse complement strand
TTTCATGATGGATGTGGTATCTAACCAGTTGCAGCGGCCCAACTGCAGGAGGCACAAACCGAAGAATTCATCACACGCACACGCAGACTAATTACAAATTGGCCCTGTGTGTGTGTGTGTGTGTGTTACCTTGTGCAGACACTCTGCAGTGTAACCAGTGCTTGACAGTGATCAGCTCAGCAGGGACCTGAAACACACAAACACAGACCGTCAGTGGACAACACTAACCGTGCCTCTGCTGTTAGCGCCTCCTACAGGCTGCAGTGTTCTTTACAGGAACAACAGGAAGAGAACAGAGGACACCCCGATGATGTTCCTGAGCTCAAAAAACAAGGTCATGGGCTCCGTCCTCTGGGGGATTTTGGATCTCATGTCTGGGAACGAGGAATCCTCGATTAACAAGCTTTTATAGTGCTGTTTTATCTCAGCTTTTACATGTTGAAGACTCTTTCTTTCTCTGTCAGTGTGTCACATGACCACATGCCCAGCCTGTCCATGTGTAGGTTATCCACTGGCTGATATATGTGTATGTTTATGTACAGGACTGGCTGTCTTTTCTATATTCTAACATTTTTATTTTGAAAATAAAATCTTATTTTGAAGGCCACAAGCTGAAATGTGTTTGACAGTAAAGCTCCTCTTTATGCTCCAGGAGCAGCTGGAGTTTTGAGCTGTTCATCCTCAGAGGAGCAGGAAAGCGACGAGAACATTTCATGGACGTCGACACAGATTTTAGTATTTGTTGTGTAAGACGGGAAGATTTTGTCCTGCTGCATCCGGAGCATCGCAAACAGCCCAGACAGACGTGAAGTGACAAGAAATCCGGTTCAGACATTCATGGTCTTTGTCCAACACTTTGGTTTAAGAGCAAACAACTAAGTGGTTTTATCACTTTCACTTCAGAAAAAGATCTGAGTACTTCTTTGACCACTGGATTTTCTGAAAACAATTGCTTAAAGGATAACTTTTGTTTTTTACAACCTGGACCTTGTTTCTAGCATTAAATACGACCGTTTACTCACCCAGACAACTTTGGTGGCATTTGGAGTCGTTTTGAAGAAATTAGCCACAGAGGAGCGGCGCGTATATCCGTATAATGCGAGTACTCGGGGCATCCATGCGCAGCCTCTATATAACGCATAATCTGCTGAAACTCGTTCATATTACAATATTTTGTTATGATATGCTGGTGCTATTCCCCTCTGAGCCCGTGGTGGCATGTTATTGACATCTGGCGTCTCTAGACAACTACCTCTGACGTGGATGATGTCATTACCGAACGCCGGGCGCTGCGAGCAGCCAACCACAACATGAATACGCAATAACGAACCATAGCTGTGCCAAACTACAGCTAAACTAGCCGACCGCCGGCTCAGAGGGGAATAGCACCAGCATATCATAACAAAATATTGGAATATGAACGAGTTTCGCCGCAGATTATGCGTTATATAGAGGCTGCGCATGGATGCCCCGAGTACTCGCATTATACGGATATACGCGCCGCTCCTCTGCGGCTAATTTCTTCAAAGCGACTCCAAATGCCACCAAAGTTGTCTGGGTGAGTAAATGGTCATATTTAATGCTAGTAATAAGGTCCAGATTGTAAAAAACGAAAGTTATCCTTTAAATCTATTTGTTTTGGTGACTAATCCTCCATCTTCAAAGTGTCGCATGTAAGAAAGCGACAGTAACATTTAGAATGAATATTAAAAGAACGGAGCAGCGTCAGAACGTCAGCTGTTCGCTAAACTGTTGTGTTCTTTTCTGTTTACTTTGACTGAAGTTGTGACGCGTTTAACAGATCTGACAGGATGTTTTTTCCACACTGTGGAAACGCACAGGCGCTCACAGTCCGCTGTCATTTGCTCACACACTCACTGTTGAGGATTTTGCATGTCAGCGCGAGTTCACATCAGGCTGATTTGGCCCCAACAGCTTCTGAAGTTTTTAGATTTCATATATACTTTTTGACTTTAATATAAGAAGAAAAGCCCCGTTATTTGAGCTGACTTTCATGCCGTTAATGGTTCTGTCAGAGCAGGTCTCCAGACTTCTGACGTCTTACTGCAGATCTGATCCCTCATGTGGTTTCAGGTCTTTTGTCTGATCGTGTTTCACCTCGTCGATCTGATACAGTAAATCTCTCTCGACAGAAAACACTTGTCTTGTTCGTGTTTCCTCTTGTTTAAAATCTGTGAACTGTGATCGTTCTGCTGCCCGAGGCGTCCAAAATGTTTTCATGTCACACAAACCAAAATAGACTCACATCAGAGGCTCATTAGAGCTCAGCTGTGAACACAAAGTGGGATCTGCCGGATCCTTGAGGCTGATCTACCTGCTGCAAAGGGTTTACATCCACTGAATAAACCCCAAATCACCACATTATGAAGCCCCACAAACTTCATGTACTCATGTTACGATATTCAACGATAATTTGACTCTGATAACAGCTACAACACCTGAAGCTGAACCAACCAATCACAGGCCAGATGGCTTTAATGTGAGATTATGTAACGTCTGCAGAACAGCGACCTCTGTGGCCACAAGTCGAAATGACAGGATGATGGGACGAGACATTTTAACACAAAACACCATTTAAAAGTTACTGACATTAACCTCAACATGCTGGTCATACCGCAAACACACACACACACACACACACGCACACACACAGTGACGGTCAGACAGTTGGCACGGTGACAGTGACACCATGGTAACAAGTGCTACTGCTCATCCTCCACCTGAGACTCTGTGATGCAGGCCTCGAGGGAGATAAACACACACACACACACACACAACCACAAAGCAGAGACATAAGAAAGAAACGAACACACACACACACACACACGCACGCACACACAGCTCCACAGGTAGAGTAATGGAACAGTAAATCAACATGGTGACAGGAAGTTGGCGAGGCTGACAGGAAATGGAGAATCTCTCCGGGTGGCTCTTCTCATCTCTGCTGCACATCACTGCAGAGTGTGTGTGTGTGGACTCTCAGAGCTGTTTACTGTCTCCCGTCCTCCTGATTTTTATTTCTATCAGCCGGTTTGTGACATTATTCGTGGCTGAAGTCTTTCATGTGGCTGCACTCTGTTATCGTCTCTCTGGATATTAATTTTTATTGTTGGAGCTCTGACAGACGGCTGGAAACACACAGCTTTGTTAATTCTACTCGTGTCTGAAAAGGCACATGTTCACACGTGTGCAGCAGCCGTTAAGTCATGTTATTCATCAGGTCCTGAATAAGCCCTGATCCTGATCCTGATCAGAGTCCTTTCAAAATCTGCTGATTCCAGGTCAGATCTGATATTTATATTAGCTTATGAGATAAAGTATGAATCTGACACACTGAAACAGCTGTAGCTACTAAATCAGACACAGTTTTTCATGAGCGTGATACGAATGCTGAAGGTCCTGGTTTAACGTTTAAGTTTAAGTTTACTGATAACTGTTGATATGAACTGAAAGAAAGTTAAACTGATCCTGATCCTCAGGATGGACTCGGAACGCTAATAAGCAAATGCTAGCATGCTAACAGGCTACATAAGATGGCGAAAATGGGCTGTTTTTTAAATTCACCCTCTTTTTACCACACAGTGCAGGATTTTTACGATCCGACATTTCATCTGAGTGTCTGAAATCTCAGAAACATAAGAAACATGCGGAGCCCCCATCGAGTCCAGCTCGTCACTGTGTCTGGAGCCTGAACGAGGCAGCGCGTTGAACAGCTGCTCGTTCACGTCGTCTTTGTGAAGCATCGCGATGCAGCGCGGCCTCGCAGAGCTGCCAGTGGTGGCTGTTCAGGAACAGCCCGTCCTTATTAACGCTGCGTTGCCGCTGTCCACCCTGATGGACGCCCGCTGTAGCTGGACTGTGCCTGTTTGACAGCACGCGCTCTGACTGATCTCAGGACTCGCCACAAGCTGCAGGCTGATCTCTAAAACTCGCTCAGCGTTGTGTCTGAACACACTTTCTGTCCGATACGTTTGATATGCAAATGCGCGGATCCCCGCCTACCTCGGCTGTTTGAAACGCTCGCTGCGTGAGAGCGCCATCGGTCCACCAGTGTTCCCCAGGATTCATTTCCTGGTCTTTTGCTGGTGTCTGCTGTAATCTTCCTCTCTGATTTAGAGTCTCTGAAACAGCAGCAGAGGAGAGCCGCAGGGAAGATTTAGTTTGTCCTCCGCAGAGGAGCGGACATTTGTCTTCTTTATTTATTTATCTTTTTTCTTCTTACAAATAGCTGAAGGCTGTAGGAAGCCGTGGTCATCAGTTACAGGCTCAGCACCTCCTCCTCCTCCTCCTCCTCCTCTTTCCTCTCACCCGTCCTCCACCTACACCTGGTAGCCCGCTGACCTGTCAGCACACAGGAGAGCTGTGTGTGTGTGTGTGTGTGTGTCGCTGTGGGTCCCTCAGGCAGTAAACTCTCCACCAGTGAAGCAGCTGTTTCGCTCTGAGGAGGAGGAGGAGGAGTAGAAGCAGCTGCCTCCGCTCTCTCTCTCAGCCTCACGGTGAATTCACGAATGTTATTTTACAGATCGAACGTTCAGCCTGAGCAAACTTGTCCGAACAACGTCGCTGCGTTCACTGATGACGTTCAGGTTTCACACGACCAGCGACCTCCTGGCTGAACGTCCTCCACCCATCCACCCCACCTGCTTCAAATGTGGACTTTCTTGCTCTTTCTACTACGTCAGCCGACTTCCTTCTTTTCTCTCATCATAATTACAAACAGTTTTTTAACATCCTGTCTTCACCGCTGGCCTGTCCGGCCGTGCTCGTGGCGAGGACGGCGAGGACTGACCTCAGCTCCTCTTCTGTCTGCTCACACTGTGGACTGAAAAAACACTAATCTCCTAAAAACACACCTGCTGATGTACAAACTCCTCCTCCTCCTCTTTAGGTTCCAGGATGAACATATTTATCACGACGGAGAGAAAAGAAAGGATGAGAATCGATGCAGCAGAACCAGAGATGTCCTCTTTTAAATTCCCGTATACCCATGATGCACCTCAACCACGAACAGCTCGGTCACAGGCCGGGGTTTGTGCTGCTAGCAGCAGCTAACGTAGCATGTAGCAACTACAGAGGTCTGGTCAGCTCACTCCTTTCTAACTGCAAACCAGCAGATTTGTTTCAGTTTCAAACCTCAGCCAACGTTAAATTGTTCTGCCACCGCTGACTTATTCAACAAAGACCACGATCAAAAGGCGACGTCTCCAAATGTCTCGTTTTGTCCCACCAATACTGTCAATATGTAGTTATATCACCTCACCTGTGTGTGTGTGCAGCTACATGATGTGTTCAAGTATCCAAACAGTGCTTTCTGCATCATCTCATGCTGCATTTTGATTGGCTGGTTTGTACATTTCCGACTGATTTGTCTCATGACTCTTTCCACTTCCTGTCTAAGCTCTCATCTATCCTTTCCTCTTCGCCCTATTTCTCTCCTCTTCCTCCCTTTACTCTGTCCATCCATAGCCTCTTCTTCCAGGACAGGATCTCTCTCTCTCTCTCTCTGTCTGTCTCTCTCTCTCTCTCTGTCTCTCTCTCTGTCTGTCTGTCTCTCTCTCTCTTTCTCCTGATGAAGTCAGCTCCAATTAATTTATTACGAGCTGTAAACAAACCAGATTCAGCACAAAGAGCTTCACTGGGCGACACAGGTTGATCATAACAAGAGACGAAAATACATCACATGCACTACTCTTCCTCTTCCTCCACCTCCACCTCCTCTATTTCCATCTCTCTCTCTTTTCATCCCCCTCTCCATCCCTCCGGGCAGTTCATCCATCCTGCCCACTCAGAGACAGAAATAGACTGATGGAGAGAAGGAGAGCTCTGCTGGGAGATGACCACTGGACACACACACACACACACACTCACATATACAGCGCTGTATGCTCCTATAGACACACACACACACTGTATGTGGACGTGATTCACAGCTGACAGCAGGTTTGACTGATATGCGCTTCGACTCTGTTGAATATTTATGTGCTGCTGTTTCTTCACACTCAGCTTCCAGTTTATTAAACACGGCGAGGCTCTAACCCTGATGAAGGGAGGATTTATTGCAGCGCTGCTGTTAGACCGCTTCAGCCGCTCCGCCCAATCAGCCGAGTGTGATCTGACACGGAGAGCCGCAACTCAACGTTTCCTCAATCCATCAATCGTCCAATTATTTTCATCAATTCATTTAGTGTCGGACAGGAGAGAGAGGTGTCAGAGCTCAAGGTGATCAAGGTTTCACCTGTCCGAGCAACAAAAGCCAAAGAGAATCAGTTCACTGTGATAGTGTGTGTGTGTGTGTGTGTGTGCTGCTTCCCTTCTCAGATCTTGAACTTGTACCAAAGCCAGAATGAACCTGTGACCACCTCACCTGTCCCTCAGGTGGGGGAACATGTCTGCTAACGTACAGTCAGTCAAAGCAGACTGCAGACTGAGGACCTGAACCTGGATCCTGTTGGATCTTTGGGTTTTTAGCCAGGCTAGCAGCAGAGCTCTGGACGTCAGTCAGTTAACGTCTTGACTGCAGCAGGCATAGCTTAGCATTTAGCTAGAAGCACCGCTGTCAGCGAGCTGCTAGCATAGACTTCAGTGCTGTTGTGTGTCAGAGCCCATTTAGTTTGATAGAAAATGATTGAAGTGCAGTGAAGGCTCAGTTTATACATCATTTATAACCAGTCGAATTGTTTTGGTTTTATTTCTGGTTGTCATTGCCTGATGTGGTTGAGGACTAGTTAAAGTCAGGCTTCAGAATCTGATCTCAGACCAGGCAGCTGTCACTGAGGTTTCTGTCTCACCTCAATAAAATGAAGGTGTCATGGATTTAGGTTGTGCTGCTCACAACATCGACATTTGTGAGTCAGTGTGACATCCAGTCAGCCAATCAGCTCTCAGATCAGTGCTGACGGCTGCAGAGAACAACATTTGAATTTTGCAAATAATTTCCTCCGAGATTTGGATCAACGTCACAAGAATTAAAAAAACAGAGCTCTGCCTGTCTGTCTGTCTGTCTGTCTGTCTCTGTCTGTCTGTCTGTCTCACATTCTGTCTGTCTGTCTGTCTCACATTATGTCTGTCTCACATTCTGTCTGTCTGTCTGTCTCACATTCTGTCTGTCTGTCTGTCTCACATCCTGTCTGTCTCACATTCTGTCTGTCTGTCTGTCTGTCTCTGTCTGTCTGTCTGTCTCACATTCTGTCTGTCTGTCTGTCTCACATTATGTCTGTCTCACATTCTGTCTGTCTGTCTGTCTCACATTCTGTCTGTCTGTCTGTCTCACATCCTGTCTGTCTCACATTCTGTCTGTCTGTCTGTCTGTCTCTGTCTGTCTGTCTGTCTCACATTCTGTCTGTCTGTCTGTCTCACATTCTGTCTCACATTCTGTCTCACATTCTGTCTGTCTGTCTGTCTGTGTCTCTCTGTCTCTGTCTGTCTCTTTGTCTGTCTCTTTGTCTGTCTCGCATTCTGTCTGTCTCACTCTGTCTGTCTGTCTGTCTCACATTCTGTCTGTCTGTCTGTCTCTGTCTGTCTCACATTCTGTCTGTCTCACATTCTGTCTGTCTGTCTGTCTGTCTGTCTGTCTCACATTCTGTCTCACATTCTGTCTGTCTGTGTCTCTCTGTCTCTGTCTGTCTCTTTGTCTGTCTCGCATTCTGTCTGTCTGTCTAACTCTGTCTCTCTGTCTCTGTCTGTCTGTCTGTCTGTCTCACATTCTGTCTGTCTGTCTGTCTGTCTCACATTCTGTCTATCTCACATTCTGTCTGTCTGTCTGTCCGTCTGTCTCACATTCTGTCTGTCTGTCTGTCTGTCTCACATTCTGTCTGTCTCACATTTGAATAAATTCAAAACCTGGTTTTAAAAGAATGATTTACTGTTATATATGCTGTAGGAATAAACACAGTCTGTTCAAACAATCTGAGGCATTTAGGACTTTTCTTCTCACGTATTGATTGATATATAAACCCACAACACGATACATCTGTTTCAGGATTACAGCAGCTGAAATTAAGATCAATACTGGCTGAAATGAAGATCAATGGAGCAGCAGAAACACGTTCAGGGACGCCGACACACAACTTCTTCAAACTGACGGTGAGACCTGGTTTCATTCCTCATCTATTTCTGAAAACAAATGACATACGGAGTGATGTCATCAGCCACCCTAGAATCCAATCAATCAACCAGCCAGTAAACCAATCAATCAATCAATCAATTAATCAGGCGTTCTACAGTTTCTAAGTGAAAATTGAAAAAGACGTCAGCGTGTCGACATTACGAATTTTCTGTTTCATCCACCTCTCTGTCTCCACTCAGTGATCAGAAACACATGTTTCACACACACACACACACACACACACGCACACACACACACACACACACACAGAGAGGAATGTGGAGGAGTGCAGGTCATGTGGAGCTCAACCAGAATCCTCTGCAGCTTTCTGTCAAGGTTTCAGAGTTCAGACTGAAACACAAACTCTTTAACTGCTTCTTCTTCTTCTTCTTCTTCTTCTTCTTCACTGTTTCACCTTCACTCATCTCAATCATCCCCCCACACACACGCACACACACACACCCACAAACACTGCTGTACAGCACAGAAACACTGAACAGGCCCGACACGCTCAAACCTGCAGCAGTTTTCAGGCAGTTTTACTGACTCACAGAACACCAAAGTGAAGACAGAGCTCTTAATGTAGATGAGTTTGAATATTATGGTCTGCAGCGCTGATGTGTGTCTCTGCCTGTACGTTTCAGTACATGTTGGTAGAAGGTTCAGTCATGGTCTGAAGAACACATGATTTACAGACCCTCGCTCTGCAGCATCCATCCATCTTAACCGGGAATCTGTCGGTTTTCATCCACGCGGCCGATTCAGATCAGAGTTTCACAGCAGAAAAACGACGTTCATGCTCCGAATTAATGCGAAAGCACGCACTCAGAATAAAACTAACCACACAACCAGCTACGAGACGCTGCAGCAGCACAGACGACACTGTTTCCAGGGGACATTAAACAGCGGCGAACACGCTTCAGGGATGACGCTGTGTGTTGGCCAACGAAAGACTGACCGAGAGGACTGCAGTCTTTCTGAAGGGCTGGAAACAGAACAAAACCCTGAGTCTGTGAATCCTGGATGAACATGAAGCACCATGAAGACTTGCACTCCAACAGTCTCTGTCTATGTATTGATCGGGGGGCGTGGCCCTGATCACAGTGACTGCGACGCTGTCTGGTGACATCACTTCATCCAGTCATTCATTCTGACGTCGTGTTCATGTTCGCTGCTTCCTGTAAACCCGATTTACGTACTTTTACTTTAATAATGAATCTGAATATTCCCTCCATCGCTGGTATGAAGTGACCTGCACCTGTAATTTACCACTGCAGGTGTTGCCTGAGTGAAGAGACACACACGTTTCCAGTCAGTCAGGAGGCGCTCACAACAGCAGCATCAACAGCGACAAAGATCAGAAGGCCGGTAACAGCGGCGCTGATCATTCACCCTCTGAGTTGGATTATAGACTGATGAGAAGCATGACGACGGAGGACCGACTGTCAGCCGTCCTTGAACGCACCGCGGTGACTTCACATGTGTGCCTGTGTTGTGCTGACGTGCTGAAGTGAATAATGGACGAACGCATCAGGCTGCTTGTGTGTTTTCATTGTTTGGGTCCAACCTGCATCATTAATCAGGAATGTGAGAGTGTGAGGCTCCTGTTACTGGGTCACAACAAGGGAGTGAACACACACACACACACACACACACACACACACACGCACACACACACTCTGCAGTCCAACCACACCTCTCTTCAGACCAGAGAAGGCTCAACACCACCACTCGTCGCCTTGTTACCGTCAGATCAGATCACCTCATCTGGATTAAAAACACCATGAAACAAAGTGACGGTTTCACTGAGATCAACACGTCCGATGCTTCATGTCTTCAGATGATCGTTTCAGTCCTGACTGCAGGAGAACGGCTGAAACATACGTTGCTGTGATGAGTCAGCGATGAACGGGAAGACGCTTACCTGCCGCGTGCGTCGAGTCTCCTGCTGTGTTCAGTCCTGCAGAGACAAACAGAGACAGAAGAGACAGTTAGGAAGAGACGACTGAAGACTTTGACGACCACATGGCGAGTCCAGCTGCTTTCTGCTACACCACAAAACGCTGCTCGGCGGTGACGGCTCTATGTCGCTGTGTACTTCCTGTGTGTTCCTCAAACAGATCATCGGTCCGGTCACTGAGAGTAAAGATCGGGTGATTTGTGTTGCAGCAGTGAATGCACAGTACGCCTACAGACGGACCTCAGATCAGGAAATCAGGGCCGTCTGCGTCGCGGCGACCTGCAGGTGCATTCCTGGTCGTACCTGCAGCGATGATTTACTACAGACGCATAAATCAGATTAAATCCAGCTGCTTTGTGTTTGTCTGCTTGGTTCTACTCATCGTTCTTTGTTTGAAAATGAAATAAATGCGACAACACAGCCGAGCAGGACTGAGCCGGGTATTTGTACAGCCTACATGCTGCATCCAGAGAGCTGACGCAGCGCCACCATGCAGCCGGCCGTGGGACGGACCCAGCATTCAGTGCTGCAGTGCAGCTTCTCGCTGAGAAAGAGACCGTGTGAAATGATTTCTGACACAGAAGTTTCCAGAACGCAGACTCGCTGAACTCAGATCAGATCAATCAGCTCAGACGACAAACAGCTGTCACTCATTAACATGAAGTCACTGACGACAGAACAGAGCGAAACTCCTCCAAAGGTCACTAACGAAGGAGGAAGCTCCACTGTGAGACGGACAGAGCGAGACGTCGTCTGCCTGTCTCATCAGGGTCACATGACCACCAGTGACGTCAGCCGCAGAGTTCTGAATCAGGACCTTCAGTGTTCAAAACCTTCGACCAGACTCAGAATCAGCAGATCTAAGATCATCTTCATCCACAACCTGAGCCGCTGTTCACGAGGAAGAGGAGCGTACACCAGCACACACACACACACACACACACACACACACACACACACACACACACACACACACAGTGTTTCCAGTCTAAACTTCCTGCAGACGACCTCTGTGACCCCAGTTTTAAAGACCCAACAGCACTGTAATAAGAACACACAAAATACAGTAGAACACACACACACACACACACACACACACACACACACACACACACACACACACACACACAGAGCCTGGTCAGGAATTCTTCTCACGTCCACCTCAAATCCCTCGAGTGAGAGGGAGCGAGGAGGCGATGAAGAGGAGGAGGAGGAGGAGGTGACTGAAGGCACATTTACCATCTGTAATCAAAAGAACTCCATGTTGGACTGTCGCCTCCCCCCTCCTCTTATTCTCCCCTCCTCTCTTTCTCTCTCTCTCTTCAATTTCCTTCCCTCTGTTGCAAAGCATGACCGGCATACTGATGGCAGGATTACACACACACACTCTCTCTCTCTCTCTCTCTCACACACAGACACACACACACACGCACACACACGCGCACACACACACACACACTTTCTAGCCAGAGAAGTAATGACTTTCTGCCTTCTCTCTCTCAATTCGCTCCAAGCTGCCAATTCCCACTGGGTCGCTGTGTGTGTTTGAGTGTGTGTGTGTGTTTGAGTGTGTGTTTGTGTGTGTGTGTGTGTGTGTGCGCGCGTGTGCGTGTGTGTGTGTGTCTGTGTGTGTGTGTGTGTGTGCGCGCGCGTGAGTGTGTGTGTGAATGTGAAAGAAAAAGAAAGAGCAAGAGACGCGAGGGAGGTGATACAACATCTCCAATTAGCTGGGCTGGTTGTCTGTTTGGGGGGTGGGGGGTTGGGGGGGGTGTCAGTGTGTGTGTGTTGGCTGGGAGAGGATAATAAGACCACACAGTAGAGATCTTCAGGCAGGTCGAGGACTTGAACCTGAACCTGATCTCTGTGGTCCACCTGATTCTGGATGAAAACATGTTCCCTGCTGCAGCTCTCTGCATGCTTCTGTTGGTCTCTGTTCGAGTCTCTGTGCATCCCTGTACGTCTCTTCTCATCTTTTGTAGTCACTGTTGGTCTTTACATGTCTCTGTTGGTCTCTGCTCGTCTCTGTGTGTCTCTGTTGGTCTCTGTTGGTGTCTGTTGGTCTCTGCTCGTCTCTGTTGGTCTCTGTGTGTCTTTGTTGGTCTCTGCTCATCTCTGTGTGTCTCTGTTGGTCTCTGCTCGTCTCTGTCTGTCTCTGTTGGTCTCTGCTCGTCTCTGTGTGTCTCTGCTCGTCTCTGTCTGTCTCTGTTGGTCTCTGCTCGTCTCTGTGTGTCTCTGTTGGTCTCTGCTCGTCTCTGTGTGTCTCTGTTGGTCTCTGCTCGTCTCTGCATGTCTTTGTTGGTCGTAGATGATCATGAAGTCTGCTTTCTTGTGTTTTGCGTGTCTCTGGCTGGACTTGAAGCTCCGTCCTCTTTAAAGTGTCTCTGAGCTCTCTTTGTCCTCAGTCTGCAGACAGTCGTGTGTCAGAGCTGCCTAATAAATGCAGATGATTTGAATCAGCGGCCCAGAAGTCTCTGAGTCACACCTCGTGTTGTCAGTCCGATCATCTCACGTCTTTCTGAGCGGATCATGCACACGGAGTAAACCAGCTCCACGGACCATAAACCTTCAGACTGAGCGCCGCGCCAAGACACAGAGGGTTCACGTCGGCCTCAGCGAAGTCCAACCAGACGCCGGAAAAAACAGGACACTCTTTTAATTTGACTTCATGAACGTCCACACGAGGAAACGGAGAAGCTGCAGTGATCTTTAAATCTGTGTTAGGAACACGTTACAACAGATTACAGATTAACGAGCTCCAGATTAACGACAGGAGGAGACGCTATCGTTTCATTTCAACATTATTCTACTTTTATTACTTCTGCTGTCCTGTCTCACCTTCTGTCCCTTCTTTCCTTTCTCTCAAACACAAACGTTTCCCCGACCAGCGACAGAAAATAACTACAGTTTGATATTTTCAGGAGTCAGTGATATGGGGTCAGAATTTTAAGTGTTGAGACCGAGTGCGTGTGTGTGTGTGTGTGTGTGTGTGTGTGTGTCCGCTCCTCATCTTCATTTTCCTCTCCGCTCTCCGCCCTTTCTTCTCTCGTCATCTTATTTTTACATCTCAATATCACAAATCACACTTTTCCTCGAGGGGGCTTTCTGATCCGTACAACGGACGACGCCCCCAGCCCTCGGAGCCTCGATGAGGATCAGGAGAAACTCTCCCTCTGAGAGGGAAAGAGTGGAAGACAGCTGAGGAAGACAAACAGACGAGGATCCATCTTCAGGACGGACAGACAGGAAATAGATGTTGTTTGTACAGAATAAACCAATATAGTGAAATGACCCTCGTGAGGACAAAATGAAAGAAATACGCTGAACATAAATCTCCACTCCTCCTTCCTGGTATCAGTCCTTCATATCTTCCTTCCTCTCTGGCAGATCGACATTAATTCTCCTGTTCTGTTTCAGTGTTTTCTGATTCGAGGCCACCGGCCTGAGGTCGGGGCTGATACCCTCCACCGGCTGGTCCATGCTTGTGTCCGTCCATCGCTGGCCCTTCTTCTTCTGTTACGTTTGGGGGCAGGTGGGACATATGCAGAGCTGACAGACTGTATTTTTGGGTTATGGGCTGTATGTGAGTAAGAATACAAATACTCAAATATATTTCACTCAACACGTGTTTTGGTTTTAATGCTCGTACTGTTTAATAGACTTGAGTTGAAACACCCCCGTTTTCTTAACTTTGAACTGGCCCAACCCAACGACTGCTGGGTCTAATTAATCAACATTAGCGAGAGCCCAGTCAGCACCCCCCAGCTCTGAGAGGACTTCTCTGCAACACGACTTCTGATTTGAAAGAAAAGCTACCACAAGTCGGTGGAGTATTTTGGGATGGTGTCAGTCTACGGTGACCGTGGTAACAGTCACCTCGACCACCAACAGGTTTCCCCACAGGACGAAAATCATCTGTGACCTTCATCTGAAACACACTTGGCTTCCTGCTGCTGCCTGTCTTCACCCTGTTCTGTCAGTCTGAATCACTCTGCTCTATTTCTACTCAGTATGTCACAGCTAATGAAGCCCTGTGGACACACACACACACACACACACACACACACACACACACTGACAGTGACCCAATCAGAGCCTCTCCTGGAGACATCGTTGGAGAGTTGAATCCTCTTCCTCACTCTTTGTGTGTGTTTGCATCCTGAGGGGCACCATGAGATCACGTTTGACTGCTGCTGTTTTATTCAGCAGTTCTACTTTTAAACAATGCGACACACTCGGTGACACCGGCTGCTGCGAGATAACTACACATCGTTTCATGCCGGGAACACATTTTCAAATTACTGAAACCTACAGAGAGCAGACGCCGAACTGAGCGACGATTTCCACCAAAATACACAAATACACGGCATGAAAAATCCTACAAGATGAAATCCTGCGTCGATGAGATGTGGATTAAAGCTGAGACTCCACAGTGAAGTGGGCTTCATGTGATCTGATGGACCATGAGCTCCTCTCTCTCACAGCACTTCAGCTGGTCATTTAGTGGCCATCAGGTTTGTGGTTAACATCCTCAAACATGTTACCCAGCGACACTTTGCCGGACTCAACGCCAACCGATCCGGACTGGAGCAGAACCGGCTCAACTCGGTTGAAGCAGTCGTCACACTGACCATCGCATCGACGGCTCGAACGATGCTCTTATGATGGAAGTGAACTCTGCTTTGTTTCAGAGTTTCAACAAGCCAACGATCCAAGGAGGCCTGAGTCAACCCTCCAACGAGCTAAACAAGAAAACATGTCGTCGCTTTCCAGAGCAGAACCGGTATGAGCATCGGCTTCAGTAAAACAAGATCAGCGCAGCGAGGTCGGATTGAAGCACCATCACTAACTGGCTGCGAGGAAAGCTTTGTAGCTTTCAGTCACTCTTCTTCATCTTTATGAGTGGATGGAATGTGTCACCTGGACAGGAGAAGAATGAACCTTCAGGTACAAGATGCAAAGATGCTGATCGAGGCCGTAAGAAACCAGCATCAACTGTTAGTACGACTCCCCACGAAGGCATCTGTCCTCCTCGTCGTAGCAGCAGTACAACTCATCTCTCCGCGTCCTCAACCGTCAGAGTTCATGCGACCGCTGGAGACGTCCGTCTGGTGAACGTCAACGCTGTTCCCAGACCAGCGCCGCCTCTCCTTCTAACGACGCTGCACGATCCAGAATACGATCAACTTTTTTTAAAAGAGCAATTTGAAAGCCCATCTGAGCTTTAACGGCCCCCCATCACAGATTCAAAAGACAGATGACTCAACCGCTGGCCCCCGCCCCACGGCGAGGTTACCCCACAACCCCCGACCCTCCCACCTCCCTCACAGCTCTGTCAGACAGTTGATGCAGCATCCATCCATCATTCCGCCTCCATTTCTACGTGTTTTCATGCTCAGGTGACAAATACAGAAAAAGACAACATCACAGGTTTTCCACTGATTCTTTTTCTTTGATTTTCTCTGGAAGAAGACCAGAAACAGCCGAGAGTGTAAAAACGTGACTGCACATCTCATCAGAAATGTGGATTTAGTGCTAAGCTACTCTTCCTGTCTTCGTCTTCACTCTGGCGTAGAGCAGGATGCTCCACAGTAAAATAACGTCCAGCCTGCAGAAACTGTCGGTTTAAAGCCGCTCTATAAAGAATTCACACTCATTTAAACTAAAACCTCTTTCTCTCCCTCGCTTCCCCCCATCCTTCTCTCTGAAGGTCAGTCGCTCCAAAGCAGCGGTCTATAACGATTACCAATTTCATCAATTCTGCTACAGCGAGGGAGGATGGGGGGAGGGCTTTATCATGTAACAGCACAAGGAGGGCGAACACCAATCACAGCTGCTCTAAGATAAATAAAAAAAACAGCTTTCTGACCTTCTGTCTAACTGAAACAAAGTGAGAAGGACAATTAAAGTGCAGGAGATTTATGAGGTGATTTATGAGGCAGTGATGGAAAGTCACGCTGGAGGAAACACTGCAGCATGTTGCCTTCAGAGGCTCGTTTCCAGCGCCCCCGACAGGCTGCGGAGTTTATTACAGCCACAGTGCAGAACATACTGATGATCTATTCTTTGAAATGCAATGCTTGTCCTGAAGATGGCGCTATACAAAAGCTCATGGGCTCATTAAATCCTCTGGAGAGCAGGAGTGAGATCACTCACTCACTGGATTTTTGTAGTGATGGTGGAGCTGGATTAAAGGTCAGAGTCCATCGTTCTGGTTCATCCTCTCAGGAGCATGAAGGCTGTCAACACACCCTCCGCCACAACAAAATGTTTGGTGGATGCATCAGTGTTAACGACTTTGTTATCCTTCCGTCCTTCAGATATTCATTCGGTGACATCAGTAACAGACGTTAAGAACGTGTTTTACTGCTCCAGGTCCTGGACTTCTTTCAGATATCAAACCTTCAGCTGCTACGTTATCAGAAATGTAACCAAAGAAGAATGACAAACCATGAGCTGGGAACATTCAGCACATCCAAGGTTTTAAAAAGACAACAACATCACCCAACATGATAACACATAATCCAGGATTTTAATCCAGACTGAGGTCACGAGTCCAAGACCCCCACATCCACCACATGCCTCGCTTTTCAGAAAACTGACAAAACTGACAAACGTGTGAGAATGTTTTCAACATTTAGCTCCAACATGGTGGAAAAGCTGGTTCAGCAAAGCAAAACCCTCAATGACGGAAAGTCTCCAGAGGCGAAAATTCAGACACACACACACACACACACACACACACACACAGAGTGCACTGCCTCAGTGACTGTGTGTGTGTGTGTGTGTGTGTGTATGTGTGTGTCAAAATGCCTTTCTATACGACAGAAGAGTCCCTGCTGTTCTTTACAAGTCTACATGTGACCCCGGGAACCCAACACTCACACACACACACACACACAAACTCATACACACACACACACACACTCACATGCACACTCACACACCAGCACACTTCGAATCACTGCCTTTCTAAATTAATCAGTATTAGAAAGAAGAATAAAGCGAAAGAGAAGAGAAAATGTGAGAAAAAGTAAAAGTGACAAAAACAAAGTGAAGCAAAGACTGTGTGTGTGTGTGTGTGTGTGTGTGTGTGTGTATTCCTTGCAGGCTCAGGGCTGCAGCGGGTTCGAAGGTCATCCGGCTGTGTTGCCATGGTATCGACCTTGGACCGCTCGGTGGTGATGTCACTGCGTGCGTTCAGCGTTGTGCTCAGCGGCACTGCAGCAGCACAGTTAGCTCCTTCACTCCAATTAACTCCTCCGTGAACATTAGGGGCATCATAAACGTCGGCTTTATGGCAGAGCAGTTGTATTGAAGAGAATTACGTTGTAGGGGTGTACCTAATAAACTGTCCACTGAGTGCATGTTTTCATTGTTTGTATATTGACAAGCTGAGCTTAAGTAGACGGGCTAAAACTCCACTTCTTTCTTTTTTATTTTAATGAGCCAGAAATGAGTCGGCTTCTTTGAAATACATCATAAACTGACAGACGAGACTTTATCTTATCTTAATTTCTCACAGAGTTTTACTTTGTGCTGCACTGAGTGTAAGATAATACACTTATAATATCTTACATTATCTTATTGCTTTATTGCCTTTTATTGCTTTTTAAGCAGCTTTGCTGCAGAAACAATCTCCTGAGATGTGAAGTCCTGATTCAGGACTAAAGGAGACCTGGTTTAACAGTCAGGACCACAAAGATCTGACAGGATGATATTCTAATTTTAAGGTCAGGGTGTGCAGCTTTTTGTCCTTTTTAGGTTCAGTCTGTACTAAACACTGAATGTGATTTAGAAAAACACACTGATAATAAATAAGGGCTTGTTTCATTTCTATGAATTGATGTTGTTTTCTTATGTTACACTGAGCACATATATTAATAAACAGGTTAAAAACACGAGGAATGTAAAGCTTTCACAATGAGTCTGAGCTCACGTGGAGTCACAGTCACATGACGCGATCCATCTGATGGAAGAGGCAGTTTGACAACACTGGAAATACAGAAACACACAGAACAGAAGGTCCAGAGGTCAAAGGTCAGCAAAGAAGAGAAGCAGCTTAGGGTAACAGTGTCATTATCAGGATACACACACACACACACACACACACACACACACACAGTATGTTGTGGGATGTCTGTTCTAAAGCTGCTCCACTTCTCTTTTCATTGTTAAATAAACTAAAGACAGAAGAAGCTAAAATCCTCAGTCCTCAAACTTTCAACAGCCATGAACAGAGCGCACACACAAGCACCCACACACACGGACACACACAGACACACGCACACACGCGTACACACACACAGTGTCTAATCCTGTCATGTACTGACACAACACATGGCCGTCAGTCAGACCACACATCCAGACATCAATAGAAACCATCAATAAACAAAACATCAATAAGAAGCGTTACAGACCATAATTACAGTCCTTCAACTCAACAGCAGCTCACTTCATTAGAGAGATGTGACACAACAGAAGTGGATGAAGCTGTGAAGTGATCTAAGAGGTTTAATGGACCTGCGGAAACTTTGATTCATGTGAAAACTGGTCCCCACTGGAATCCACAACGCCAACAGAACCTCATGTTGTCAGTCAAATGATCGAGAAAGGTTCAACTGGGGGCCCCCATATCCGTGAGCCAATCGGAGCAGACCACGGTGCCCATACATGATGCTAGAGGTGGTCTGTCGGAGAAGCTAACACTGACATTAGCAGGTTGGAGAGGCTAACACTGACATTAGCAGGTTGGAGAAGCTAACAGTGACATTAGCACGCTCGAGAAGCTAACACTAACATTAGCACGCTCGAGAAGCTAACACTAACATTAGCACGCTGGAGAAGCTAACACTGACATTAGCACGTTGCAGAGGCTAACACTGACGTTAGCACATTGCAGAGGCTAACACTGACTTTAGCACGTGGAGAGGCTAACACTGTCGTTCTGTGGGGCGTTCTTGATTCCTGTTTGTGTTTCATTCTGAATGAAAAGTTAAATTAGCCGTGAAAACAGAAGCAAGTTTGATTTGGGGACTGTCCTGTCTTTTCATTGGCTGTGTGTAATCTGTGGACTTTATAATACACATTTTAATGTAATCGTTTCTGACTACTGTCAGTAAATATATTTATATTTATGATCTGAAATGTTCATTTGTTGCCACCTGCCAACAGTTAGGAGAGTGTATGAGGTGTGTGTGTGTGTGTGTGTGTGTGTGTGTGTGTGTGTGCTAATATTTGAAGAGTTGGGGTCAGTGAATGTTTACATTCCAGCGGTTGCAAAGTAGCCATCAGCCTTGTTTACCCTGCTGTGTGTGTGTGTATGTGTGTGTGTGTGTGTGTGCGTGTGTGTTTGTGTGGCTCATGTTGTGGGGACATAAACCTTTTCACACAGTCACACTGTGGGGACTCGACTTCTTTATGGGACAAAATGCAAGAAACCCTGTAATATGAACCATCGCATTTTAGGGTGCAGACTTTGGTTAAGGTAGGGGAAGGGTTAGGGTGAGGTAAGCAGAGGTTCTGGTGATGGTAAGTCTCCGGGAAATTAATGCCAGTCAGTGTAATGTCCTCTGAAGTGATGCAAACACGCATGTGTGTGTGATAGATGGTGGGAACCCAGTGACCAAATTGTAATGGCTGCTGTCAACAGAGTTCCCGCCAACGCTGACCACTGCAGCTCTGTGCACACACACACACACACACACACACACACACAGACACACACACACACACACACACACACACACACACACACACACACACACACACACACACACAGTACAAGCTCCTGTAACGTTGTAGACGAATCAGAAGGCTTGGACTCTGCTCTCAGACGTCTCTGAGTCATGGATCTGGTCTGACTGTTAAATCGTGTCACTATCAGATGAGTACAGGTGTGTTCAGACTGACTTATTATCCTTAAGGCTAACATTGGCAAGATGACTTCCTGCAAACTGACTGCATGAACACACCAATAACTGAGCTGTTAATGGGTTTTGCTTCTTGTGAAACAATGCTTATGTCTTACATGTCTGTCCAGACCCATATAACACATGTAGTGAAGACTCTGAAAGAGTGTAATTAAAGGTGTTCAGTGTATATGCTGGTGACATGGAATCACATAAATAAACAGGATCTGAGAAAAGATGCCACAGTTATTCACGTTAGCATGACATAAATCGCAGAAAATCCCAACAATAGAGAAGCTGGAACCACAACATGTTTCAGTGTGCAGATTGCTACGTCGCTAAAGCTAACATCTGTGCAGCTGTTTGGGGTAAAAACCTGTGTTCATCAATTATCACAATGTTTTTGTTCAACACTTTTACTTTCTAAATAATTCTGAGGTGAGAACCACATTTTATTTGATATCTACACTCCTCCTGGATGTTTTCCAAACTCTGGTAATGAAATCCAGAATGCAGGAGTTTTACGTGGTCCTGACGCTGGTCTACAGCTTCGATCCTCACTAAAATATCTCAAAAACTACTGGACGAATTGCCATGAAAATTGGCGGCCATGACCCCCCCAGACGATGAACCCTACTGAAGCTGGTGACGCTTCATCTGACACCAACCGTTCATCCTGAGGGGAACACGAACGTAGTTAACGAAGTTAAGGGAGAGAAGTCAATAGGATTCATCCTCTGGGAACCATGAATGTCTGAACAAAAGTTTATCCATCAGTAGCTGCAGAGACATTTCACTCAGAAACAAAGTGTTGGGTTGACCGGCCGAATGGCCGAAGGTGTGACACTGCCTCTCACCTGCTCACACGCTCGTGCTCACAGCCTGATAAACCCTCAGCGACACAACGTCAACGCTACGTTTGTCGTACGTCTCTCGCCACACGTTTCCCAAAAATGAATCTGAAGAAAATCCTTTTGCTCGACGTTAGCACAGACCTGTTCTCTGACACCTCCCTCTGCACCATCCGTACATTTACTCCACCCTGTCTGCTGAGGACGAACACAAAGTTTGGACTTTAACAAATCTTAGATTTTGTTTCTAGAGTCCCTTTACTGTTTGCTTTTTAATTCTTTCTATTTATTTAATCACTTTCATTGCCTGCTTTGTATATTTAAAATCCCTGTGAAGCCCTTTGTTACATAGTTAGGAAAATAGAACATAAAAAAAAACATTAGAATAAAGCAGAGCTGGGTGGAACAGCCTTCCTCCCTCCCTCCCTTCCTTCCTTCCTTCATTCATCCCCCTTCTTTCTTTCATTCTTTCCTCTCCTTCCTCCCTCGCTCTCCTGACTGACCTCAGTGTTGCGCAGCTAAAACACACTCCCACGTGTTCTGCAAGCAGGAAGCAATAAACACACACACACACACACACACACACACACACACACACACACACACACACACACACACACACAAACACACACATTCAGTTAAAGCAGCACGTGAAACACACTGCTGCAAACAAGTGTGACAAGTGTAAGTACAACGTGGCCTCAAAACTAATGCGAGGAGCACATCAGCAAAGTGGAGCAACACACACACACACACACACACACACACATACACACACACACACCACACACACACACAGTAACAAAGCTGCTCTGACTAACAGCTCTGACCGCAGAAACTGACACACAGTGAAGTAGAGCAGAACTGAGTATCTCTCTCTCTCACACACACACACACACACACACACACACACACACACACACACACACACACACACACACACACTTTGCAGATCAGTCCATAAATGATGACCTCAGAGCAGCAGCAGCAGAGACGTTCTTGCAGAAGCATAAAAGCTGAACCGAACCGAAGCAGAACAGAGTAGAAACAGCCCCGTACCTCCTGCTGCCGCGTCTCCTCCCTCAGGAGCTCCTCGCTGTCAGCAGGTGTTCTCCTCTCTGACCCCAGAGCAGCGGGAGGAGGAGGAGGATGAAGGCTCGGATCACACAGTCATCTCCTCATAAAGCTGCTGCTCCTGTTAGCCACAAAACTTGCGCTCACACTAACATGTCTTCCTGCCTGTCCGGAGAGGGAGACTGTGAGTTTGGAGACGGAGACGGAGGACGAGGAAGAAGTCTGTCTCTACCTCTGCTCGAGCGCTGTGACTTTCTAATACTCTCCTCCCTCCTTTCTCTGCCTCTGTCTAACGGCGTCCCAGAGTTCCTCAGTGCAGCCGCCGCCGCCAAGCCGCCGCTGGTAAAGCCATCTGTTGCAACAAGTCTGCCTGCCTGCCTCTCCACTTTCACTCTCCCTCCCTCCCTCCCTCGCTCGCCTCCTCTCTCTCTCTCTCTCTCTCTCCTCTCAACCGAGAGAGAGGAGGGGGGAGGGGCCTCGTCCTCGCTGTGAACCAATGGGGTGGCTCAGAAATCCCTCTCCATGACTGGAAGGGGAGGAACCAGCAGCAGAGAGGACAAAATGAAATAAATACAGGAGGGAGGGAGGAATACAGGAGACGAACACACACACACACACAAACACACACACACACACACACACACAGCAGATGGCCAAAAGTATGTGGACAGATTCTTTACTGTCCCATTACTTTGAGCGCAGGGAACACAATGATATTATAGACAATAATTATCCACCGCTCAGCGAGCAGGGTGACGGCTAAAAGAAAAAAAAATCTAGATTTGTTTTTTTTAAGCCACACGAAGAAGTAGTTTAATGTCTCCTCTGAGCTTTCAAAAGCCTGAGAAAATAACTCATTAAGGTTTTCTCAGATTGATCTTGAAAGAAGCTGCAGAGCTGTGGACTTTGGGAAATGAAGTGAAAATGTGGGCAGAGAGGGAAATTATTGGTTCCATTATGGGAGGTGTCAGATCCAGAGGATTTGGAGTTTGAGCCATGATAGTGACTCAGTGGTCGGATATTTGATTCTTTCTGTGAGCTTAGTGATGATTGCCATTCATTTTTTCCCTGCAATATGTACAAAGACTCACATTTTAACATACTTTAAAGGGGCTACTTTTGCAAAGCAGTTGACCAAGCATGATAAGGAGAAGTGTACCGCGTGGTGTAGTGCATATTTAAAAACTAATGGACTCATGGACAGCTATTGACTGTCAGCACCAGATGATGAAGATGAAGTACAGCACAGCCACTTTAATGAGCTTCAGCAGCGAGCAGAGTAGAATTTCCTTTCACTAATTCATCTGCTCCTGCTGTTTGTGTGTCCTGACATGAGCCTGATATCTGCAGACAGCTGGTTAGCTAGCATTAGCTATATGGCTACGAGTCAGGATGAGACTGAGCAAATTAAAATCAGCACGCTGTCAGGTCGCCTCTGAACCAGAGGAAGCGTCTCGTCAATAAACACGAACAGAGCGCAGATCAGATCAGAGTCCGCTCGCCACAAGACAGTCCCATAACCTGCAGCAGATCAGCACAGACTTCAACCAGGCTGGACTACCTCAGAAATGCTCTCTGTCGCACCTGTAATCTGCAGTGTCCTCATGCACACCTGCACTTCACTGCAGCCAGGTGAGACGTTAAACCTCTGGAGGTCAGCAAGGACAAGATTATCAGGGTCGATTCACCTTAAAGACTGTCGTGACTCTACGTGGCTAATGTAGCTAGCTATTATCTACGTTGCTGTCTGACTGCTGCTCCAGCAGGTGACGTGCTGCAGGTGTGTGTTGCCCTTTAGAAACTGTCTAACTTTGGCAAGGAGATGGAAATTAATGAAATTTTTGTGACCCCGAGATGATAGATTTAGTTTGGAAATATCTTCATGCTGCTTAAACAAACAGAGAGATACAACAGTCTGTCGTCTGCAAATCAGCGGTACTCCATGTTGACCTTGAAGGAGTAAGAAGAAAAGACCGTGAGCCAGACATTAACACCACAACATTAATGATCACTATCTGTCACACTGGGGGGGTTAATGTTTGGGTGACCACATACTTTTGGCCATGTAGTTTGAGGGCGATTCAAAAGTGAGAGAAGGAGAGTGGGAGGGGGACGAGACGAGGAGAAACAGAGAGGGAAGGAGGGAGGGATGAAGAGGAGGTGGAGCGCACATTGTAATGGAGCTGCTGGCAGAGCTCCTGGCTGTTCATGGGTATTCATGTAGCTGGTGGCTTCAGTTAAATGGAGCGCACACGGGGGGGGGGGGGGGGGTGATGTGACTGACTGACTGAGGAAGAAGCAGAAATGGTTTTCAGTTTTTAAACTGTATGAGACATGTTGCACCTAAAGGTTTTTAAGTTCCAGAAGTGAGAAAATATCCAAACCCATCACAGCTGAAGTTTTTTAATTCATCATTAAACCGCAGGACGACTAACGAAGATTTACAGGTTAGCAGAAAATCAACGAGCTAACAGCTAACAAGCCTCTAAGTTCACTCACACAAAGTCGTGTCAAAAGATGTTTGATGACCATGAACCGACTCTGAGCTCCTTCCTACCAACAAAACCGTGAAGTCACATTTGCACATATCACGATGAGAAACCTGCTCTCTTATTTTGGGGACGCCCTTCTTTCTGAGTGACAACAGTTTGACAAATCAGGACCAAGCTTCCAATTCAATGTCATAAATGAGCCTTTACATCAATCTGTTCGTTCACAACAACACAGCCAGACTTCAGACTAAACTAAAAATGAAAGAAAAAAGTATTGATCTTTGATGTTAATATGTAAAAAATATGGCTTTTACCTGCAATTCCCGATACTGTCGATACATGAATGTTTTCTTTCTTAAAAGTTATGAATAATTTTTAGTTTTAATTGATTGTCATTAGTCCAAACTGATGCAAAAACTGAGTTTTGAGCTCGGCCAGAACATCCTAAACCGTCAGCTGACAGAAGTCCAGGAAGGCTGAGTGTTTCCAGCAGAAAGCTCTTCTTCTTCTTCTTCTGTAAACACGCTGCTGTTTCAAGTTCCTGACGGCGCTCAGACTCTGGCATGTTTTCACAGCTCGGAGCACCGCTGAGCGCCTCAGCTTCAAAACATCTCCACTTTTAGCAGCCCAGTCTGAATGGACGCCGTCGTCTCAGAGCTTCATCACACAGAATCCGTTCACTGCGAGCACAGAACAAACTTTCATATATATAGATAGATATATATAGATTATTGACACATGTCACACTAAAGAATAAATATAATAAATAAGAATTCTGACATGTGATTCTCAGCAGTAATAAATTCATCATATGCTTTGATTCAACATTAACTTGTTCTCTGACAGGACGAATGAAAAACAACAACAAAAATGTAAGAAGGGAACTTCAGGATGGATGTTTGCACAGATCTTTGACGTCTCCTTCAGCTTTGGTGAGAATTAAATGGACATTTTGGGGGAAAGACACTTCTTGTCTTTGTGGCAGAGAGTTAGATCACATGATTGATATGTCTGAATAAAAATTAAATGTCAAGCTACACTCAGCAGCCTGTTAGCTTAGCACAGTTGCCTCTCATTTCCAGACTTTATGCTAAGCTAGACTGAACGGTTGCTAATGGTAGCTTTACATGGAGCCCAAATCTGAGAACAGATCTTCTGATTTAAACTCTCAGCAAGAAAGCGAAGGAGCACATTGTCTGGAAATGTTGACTTTCTCCTTAAACTCGTGACGTCAGCAGCAATTTTCTACCACAGCCGGCTGAGCTGTTAGCTTGTTAGTTGTGGTGCTCCACCATCAGTCAGGACTCAAGAACCTGAACCAAGTCCAGCTGCCTTTGACTCAGCACCTCTACATAAACCATGACCTGGATTACTGACAAGCTGCAGGAATGCACTGTGGCATGTTCCCGGCCGGTTAGCGTGTTAGCAGTTAGCTAGCCAGCTGCAGTTAACTAACTAACCCAGCGAGCAGATCAAGTTTCTAGTTTCTGATTTACGACTCATGGATGAACTTTGGCTTGTGGTCTGACCAGAGATCAAGACCTGGTTTCAAGGTTTACATTAGAATTAGGTTTAGTGGAATGTATGTGGTCTTCACGAGTATACAAGTGCAAACCTGTCGGTGTGTGTGTGTGTGTGTGTGTGTGTGTGTGTGCATAGTTCAGACCCACAGGACAGTAGAGGAATGGTACCATCTGGATATATGCCCAAGTGACTGAACACACACACACACACACACACGTACACGCACGCACACACACAAACACAAATACACACACGACACACACACACCCACACACGCACACACACGCGCACACACACACAGCCCTTCTGGGTCTGTGAGCAGTAAAGCATCCTGGGAAAGCAGTTGTCCAGCTGCTGCAGCCTCGAGGCGTTTACAGAAAAAAAACAAAGTGCACATTAAATCAGCGACGGACTTGCAGTTATTTACTCAGCGGCCTGTTTTCTGGACAGCTCAGCTCTTCTGCAGTAAAGTGCAGCGACTCTCTGCTGTAACACAGTAACGAGTCTGAAAGAGCAGATGAACACACGAACGGAAGAATTCATCAACGACCGGCCGTCAGTTCATCCGACACTCTGGTTTAATGCGTCTGGACGTTGGGCTCCACATCAACTCTGTCATCTCTAATAAAACGCACTTTATTAGATACACAACACAGTAACTCCACCGCCACATCCACCTTTATGAAGCTCTCAGTGTTCAGTTTCTGTTGAACTTGTTGAAAATGTGTAAATGTAATATTTATCACTGAGGTCATGGTTAAAGGAGGTGTTGCACTGCTCTGCGTCGTGTTTCCATACATGAGGTGGTCAGAATATTAGACACTAAATTACTGCAAGATGCCATCAGGCACATGAAATCTGAGGGCGGTGCATCAGGATGTAAAACAAGTTCAGCCGCAGACTCAGAACAAACCACAACGTCAATGACGAAAAGCAGCGGAAGCATTTTCTTTTCTATGATGCCGCCGATATCTCTTTTTCTGCTGTAACCTCCTCCGTGTTTACTCAGTGAGAAAATACTCAGGAAAGATATTCCAGCGTCAACCAGAGAACATTCAGTCCTGATCTGCTCCACTGAGGATATATTTATGCAGACAAGTATGTGAACAATGCTGCTCGCATCACAGCTGCTTGTCTCAGTGCACACACGCGCAGGAAAAGAGTAAAGACGGGCTGCAGAGGTCATGCAGAGGAGATCAGGCTCGGGACGTGGACGGGACGTCTGCGCTCTTATCCTGCGTCCTACAACAGTTTAGGCTGCTAAACCACCTGGTTACGGTTAGAGACAGACGGTGGCTCCGGTTAATAATGAAAAGGTCGACGTGTTCTGCTGCAGGCTTCAGACCAGCGCTGACCTTCAGAGCATTTTATCAACACAAGACTCTTCCTGACCCAAGACCTGCAGCTTTGAATCTGCAGAATAACAAATGAAATGTCCTACTGAACATTTTGCAGATGCTAAACTGTAATCTGGGCAGCATTACATCCCACACAAAACACATCAGCTCATGCGGAGTATTTGCATTTTTAAGAGACAGGGTTGGCGAAGCTGACCTTTCGTCTGGTGCCACCATTGGTTCCACTTTCCTTTTCTCCACATCAAATATTCACTGAGCAGATTGCTGTGGTTTGCAAAATTTTGCAGAACATGATTGTTCACCAGCGCCTGAGTGCTAAACATTTCCAAAAGTCATTACAGACTCCAGCACTGATGTCGAGTCGTGCAGCTGAGGGCAACCACAAGCCACAGCCGCAGCTCCAGTCCTGTTGATGGCTGAGAAATCCAACACAGGCCTCTTTTCTGGGTCATGCACACTTTCAGTTCACCGAAACCCGCCTTTGTTTGTTTGCACCACCGGGAACAAATCTATCTCTTTCCTTTGACTTCATATGTAATCCTGCTGCTGCTTCACGTTCAGTCAAACACCTTCAGCATGCACAAACAGTTTTCTACCAACAAGCTGTGAACTCAACCTCAACACATCATCACCTTTCAGCCAAATTGAACATGTTAACAAATGCTGCTTATCAATATATCCAGCAGTTACAGAGCATCATCTGTGTCCGTGTCACCTGAGGAATGTTGGTCCAGTATTCTCTCTCTCAGCTCATGAGAGCAGTGACAGCAAAGTGAGCTGAAGGCTGTTGAAACGCTTCATAGAGATTCAGGTAACACAAAAAGCAATCTCAAATTATCTACATGATCTTTTCCTTTCTAAACTACTTGTTTAAAGTTCCAGAAAGCTCCTGGTTTGGGTTAAAAACAACTTGTTTGTTAAGTTTAAGAAACCTTCGTGGTCACAGTCAAAAGAAACCAATGCTGACTGTTGGTGGGAAAGCTGCTGCAAAGATTTCAAATCACAGATGATCTTAAACAAAACCCGCAAATACCTGCATAGTCCTGTTTTTTCCCCTCTAGATTTACTTTGCATTCAGTATGTTTGGTGAATACTGGAATCAGACTGGCTTTAAGATGTCAAAAAATTAAAAAAATGGCATTAACAATGACCATTCAGCAACACCGTTCCCCTGCAGGACCGCCTCAGCTGAGAGCCACCACAGACTGAATCACAGAGCGGGTCCACGGCCCCCATTTCAGCTTTTCAGTTCAGTTAGAAAACACAATTTGGACATAAATCCTGCTTACTGTGAGGTGTTGATTTTCTCTTTAGGGTCCCAGCGGGCCCCGAAGCTGCCAATGCCATCGACAAAGAGACAAATGGGTCTGCACTCCGGACTCTTAACGACACTGCAGAGTCTGTTAAACCCAGCGCTGTCGGCTTCAGTCCACAGAGCTCCTGCATCAGGTGTGTCGGCAGAGCTTTGTGTTGTTTATACTGCGGGCAGGTACAGCGCTCGCACTGGAGTCTGCAGAGACATCCTGACAGGAAGCATGAACATACGCACTGACTGTCTTTGTTCATGAAGCCCAACAGATCTGCAGAGCGCAGAGGTTTCAATCAGTTTTAATCTTCAAAGTGTGAAGACGTAAAGTCTGGTCACGTTTTCTGGCTTCATATGAACGCAGACACACTCTTACTTTACATTCACGCTATTAAACACTGAAAACTACAGGACTTCAGCTTCTACGCTGCAGAACAGACGATGAAGCCACCCAGACACTGGAGCTGATTTATGTTCAGCAGCTCCTGAGGTTTGTTATTACCAGACTTTTATCACACTGTCCTTCTGCTGCACTACCACAGAGGAAGCAAATTAAAAACTGACAAGGTTTCGCTTCTGGAGGAGAATCTCAATGTTTCTCAGCAACATTTTATCACACTTTAAACACAATATGACCGCAGACTTTTCAGATTTCTTTCTGATCAGTTTTTGGGACATTGACTTGCTTTAAATTAGGACTGGCATCACCTGAAATCTATACTGGGACTAATTCCCTCGTGTAACTGCGCTTTGGTAAATGTAAATATATCAAATAGAAGATTTTCCACATTGTGATCACGTCTAATTTTTTGTTGTTGTTTTCTATTTTTGCCGGCGTTTCATGAAAGAAACTGTTCCAGAGATGCCAGGACTCGTTCAGATGGAGCAAACACACCATGTTTTCAGACTGAAGACATTCATGATGCTGCGTTCACTGTTCGAACGGAGAGCAACAAGTTTTTAGCAGCGTCCTACACACCGCAACGGACCTCCGTCGCCTCAGCAGGTGGAGACGACCTCTCTCGTACAGGACATCTGTGTTGATGGTTCAGTCCAATCTGTGGTTGAGGTGCACACCCGGGTATCTGTACTCCCCCACAATCTCAATGTCCAAACCCTGTGGCACCTTCATGTGGAAGTCTATCACCATCTCCGTTTATGTGCAGGTGGGTCAGTTCACACCACCCGACAGAGTTGGTGATGACTTCCATGTATTCCAGCTTGTTTCCCAGTGATAGTCGTCCAACGATGGCTGCGTCATCTTCTGGATGTGACAGCTGTCAGTGTTGAGCCTGAAGTCCAACGTGAAGAGGCTGAAGAGGACAGTAAGGAGCACAGTACCTACCACATCAGACACACAGCTGTGAAGCCTCACATCCTGCGGCCTGTTGGTGAGGTAGTCGATGGTTGGAAACGGCATCGCAAGATATGATATTCATGTACATCGATATAATAAATTGGCGTTTTTTGGGGGGAATGCCTAAATATACAATAAAATATTCAGTTTCTGTGGTATTGTTATCAGTTTTTGTTGAACTTGGACTAGCGTAAGGCTTCATGCTGTGGTCCCAGATAGCCCCATCTAATTCAGTGTGTTTGAACTTGTATTACTCAAAGCCAGCAGCACTTACAGTGATTCTGACTGCAGAGTGTCGCCTTTCAAGAGACCAAAACCAAGCACGTAGTCCAAATTAGGAAGCCAAATGTACATACTTTAACATTTAAAAAATTTATATGTTCCCTGTACAGGAAGGAGAGGAATCAGTGTCACAGAGAATAAGACACACACAGTGTCTCAAATCCACAAAACTGAAGGTCCAGCATGAGAAAGATGATTCAGAGAGAGTTTGATGGTCTCAGTTCAGTATGAAAAGTGTTGGTTAGCAGCCGTCTCACTGCAGAGCGGCTGCTGCTGCAACACAATGACAGGAAAATACTGCAGATAGACATCTGAGCACTGGGAGTGTGTGTGTGTGTGTGTGTGTGATGGTGATGAATGAGTGTGCTACCCGCCCAGCAGGGTAATTCATTTCTCAACCTGAACAACACTTACTGTCAGAGTGAACAGGATTAATAGTGGGCCACAGCCTACACACACGCACACGCACACATGCACGCACGCACACACACACACACAAACTCTAAGGCACGTACAGAGGCGACTGCAGCAACTTTGTGATTTGACACCAAAATTCCTGTGGTTTTGCAGGAAATGATGTCATAAGGCGTTGGGCAGTCAGCCCTGACACCATTATGACATCACCCCTGGAGGACCAATGAGATCATGAGCTGACCTTCAGGCTCTGACTGAGCCTGATACAGACAAACGTAAATACAGATGTTGACGTGATGATGGACTCACAGGGAATTTAAAGGCTCAGTTACATTTTCCCACAGAGAGTCCTGGAGACAAACTGTTGAATCAGCACAACATAAACAGCTGTGTTAGAAAATATCTGGTTCTTTGACGAAAGAAAAAAAAAGCCAAAGACACAAGAAGCCTGTGGAGCCTGACAGACAGTCAGCGACAGTTCCCATGGTGCATCTCACTAACAAACATCCAATCGAAGAGGTTCACGACAAGCTGACTTTAAACCTGATAAAACATCTTTAGTTCTGGATTAATTCAGCCACCACGACATAACATGTTGTGATCCAGAATCATTTACAGAGCAAAGCGAGGCAGCAGGTGTCTCTACAGCCCGTGTCGGTTCTAGTCAGATCCAGATTAACACTTGGACTTATTGTGCAAGTAAACACACTTATGGAAAGTATGGAGGCGGGAACCCTGAGAGCTGCTCACAGCGAGGTGTGTGGACGACTGTTCCCATAGAAAAGAGCTTCTTGTACCAAGCCATGCTGAGACGTGGTCATGTGACGCGGACGGTCGTAGGCGTCCGTCCCGTGGTTTCATCCCTCATCCTCCTCAAACTCGCGTCCTGAGACTCTTGGACTGACTCTCTGTGGTAAATCACACTTCTCTATTTTTTCTCATGCGTCCATATGCATGAATTCTATTCTGAGTGTGTGGTGAGTCATTAAGGACAATAAATATCTGCGTGTCGACACGTGAGACGCCTGCATGTGTCTTCACACAGTTATATTATTTAGTGATCAGTAATCCTACATTAATCCACTGCAACATACCAACTTGTGTCTATTTAAACATTTCTTCATCGCTGATGTTTAAATTTGGCAGTTTTCACTTTCAACAGGTCGTAAACTGGGAGGAAGTGAAATGATTGTTGCTGTGAGGTTAACGCGCCTTTGTGCTGTGACGATTTGATTGGAGTAATATCAGTGTGAGCGGGCACAAAAAACGTCTTCTCATATCACTGCAATTCCAACAGACTAAGTGTGCAAAGCCGGCGGCGTGCTGCTTCAGGTGTTCTTCAGACAGTTTGAAGGTTTATCGGTTCATAAGACGATGAGCGAAGCCATTTGCACGTATTTGACATGTAGACATTTACAACCAGAGCAATATTTGCATTATTTCAATCAAATTCAATCCAACTTTATTTGTAAAGCATTTAAAAAACAACCATGGTGGACCAAAGTGCTGTACAGAAAAAATAAATAAAAACAAAATGAAAGAATAAAATACAAGAATAGATTAAAAGACATTATTTAATTATAATGTTTGTCACTTTAATGCTGTAGCTTCTTCAGATTTATCTCTAATAATACATCAGAACTTCTTTGTTGATGATATTGTGTGTTAATCGTCTCAATCTGAACAGTAACTCGTTACTACAGCCGGCAGATAAATGGAGGGAAGCAACAGGTGAATTTCCCTCTGAGTAGAACTAGAAGTCTAAAGCAAAGAACAAGCACCAAAGTACTGAATAGAGTACAGAATTGAGTACAGTACTAATGTAAATGTACTTAGTTACTTTAGAACAGCGCTCGGTGCTGAGGTCACAGGACTACAAGACAGTTAACTCTGCTACACAAAGAGCTAACGGAGGCTAAAAGCTACGCAGAGCTGATCGTCACTGCAGACGCAACTTTACGTTCAATTATTCATATAAAAACACCGACTGTGGTGATTTTAAACTGAGTATTTAAATATAGATTCACAGAAAATGTTTGTGAATGTGTCGCATCAGTGAGGAAGCTGTAAAGTATCTGGACGTCTGCTGTCAGATAACAACTGCTGCTGCTGCTTTCACGCACGCACGCACGCACGCACGCACGCACGCACACACACACACACACACAGATGAGCCCCCAACCCATCCGTCAGGGGAAGCTTGTTTCTACTCAATGAGCTGCAAATTAGGCTGACCCACTCCTACAACCCCCCAACCCACAGCAACGCACACACACACACACACACACCCACACACACACACACACACACAATCCTAGCCTGCTCTGTGCACTCTCCCCTCTATCCGTCTTGGCTCACTCGCTCTCTTTCTTTTCACTTTGCCTCCTCTCTTTAGAGGCCCTGTCATGCCCTGACACACAGAATGGCCATCAGTCAGACCACACACACACACACACACACACACACACACACACACACACACACACACACACAGCAGACATGGGAAACGAGGGGGAGAGGGTCATTAACTCGACAAAAGAGGCAGAAAAGGCATCAGAACGGTTAAATAGCAGCTGATGGATGGAGGGACGGACAGATGGGTGGAGGTGGTGGGTGTGGGGGTTTGGAGGGACGGACAGAAGATACACTGACTGGATGGATGGATGACCAGATGGCAGTTTAGCCGGAGGAGTGGAAGAATGCAGAACTGTGGATGCGTCTAAACACAATCATCCATTCATTCATTAACAGAGATTTTTTTATTTTCTTCTTCATTTTTTACTGTCGGACAAAATTCAGCCTTTAATTGATGAATGAATTTAAATATTGTGTGCGGCTGCTGTGCCTGTTAATGATGCAATGATGCTAACATAAGATTTATTTAGTCTGATTTTCACGTCTGCCGTCACACAGCTGCTGAAGAGTGAAGCAGCAAAGTGCATTAAAACACAACCAGCACAGACGAACAACATGCGGGTCAACACCTGCAGACCCACCGCACCTGCTGACCCACCGCACCTGCAGACCCACCGCACCTGCTGACCCACCGCACCTGCAGCCTCCTGAAAGCAGCAGCAGACTCACAGCACACACGGCGTGGCTCTGAAGCTGTGCTGCATGTGTCAGTGCAGCGTCACGGTGAAAACTCACCAGCTGCAGGGAAACACAGAAGAATCAAATGCTGCATCTTCCGTTCCTACATGTAACATGTATGAAACCTGAATAATGACTAACTGTCGAGCAGCTTCACTGAAACTGAGTGTTTCTCTTTCCTCTCAGTAAGAATCCCACACGACAGACCGCAGACTTCCACTGCCTTGCTGACTGGATTAGACAAACAAGTGGCCGTGCACTAATCTTTCACAGGCCACCTGATAAAACAGCGAATGAGGCAGCGATGGCGGGGGCGTGTTGTTAAAGGTACCAGTGAGACATGAAATACGATCCCGGCGGTCCGGCGGGAGGAACAGATTAATGAGGTTCAGGCTTATCGGACAACAAAACCCTGCACGACACTCACAAACTCGTATCACCGCAGCTACTATTTAATCTTCTGTCATGATAAGTGAGGAAAACAGCAGAAACACAGGATTCACGATACATCAGCAGCGAGGTGAGCGGTCAGATGACCCTGCGCTGTGCGGTAAAACACATGGAAGCCCACTGGCTTAAGATCTGTGGGCCCAGCGAGCCTCGGTCACACGGTAGAATTAGTGCTGCACCACAGCAGCAGGATGGAGGCTGCTCTGAAACGTCCTCTCACTTTGATTCAGGCGCGGCAGCTGCAGCTCGCTGATTGCTGGCCGCCGCTCTGACTGTGCTGGTGTTTGCTATCTCCAAACAAATTCATCTTGTGGGACTGAATTAGCTCTCATAAACACTGGCTGTGATTACATCAGAGCCTCCATCGGCCTGATTAAAAATTCCCTTGAACGTAGTTAAAGTCCCAAACACGACGATCAGACACGGAGTCCAGCCAACATCAAGCCCTGCTGAAGAACAGACCTCTTAAACACTCGACGCTCATTTTAGCTTGTTGTTTTATGACACTCATTACGTTACAATCATGCTCGACTTCGGCGCTACAGCTCCCATGACACTTTGGGGGATGTCAGCAGGATGTACAACGTCGCCATGGCTTCAGTGACTGTGAGATACAACCTGAGCCGAAGGAGTATTTCTTTAAATTCTGGCAAACTGGCAACATTAAAAATACACTCAATCAAAACCAGAAGCTCTGAGTCACGGAGGCTGGATGCAGGACCTCTGGGGGTGTCCCGTGGCGTCCGGCAGCAGGGCGCCGGCGGCGGATCCTTGGAGTCCTGTGGTGCCTCCACGGGGCCTCCCTGAATCGGACTTGTTCCAACACGATGATGCTCGTCGATTGGGACGTGGGTCATTTGGAGGGCAGGTCAACGCAGTCCATTCCTGAGCAGCGGCGGGCGCGTTGACCTGCCGGGGGAGGTCACTGCCATCGGGGGGTGCTGCTGTCAGTGGGTGGGTGGTGCGCGTCACATGAATGCCAGGACCCCCGGTTTCCCAGCAGAACGCTGCATTGTGACCGGATGATGGATGTTACTCACTCCACCTGTCAGCGCTCTGAATGTCGCGGCTGTTCGCTAAACGTTTGTTCACGCTGGATATTGGAGCTATCGATTTCCTCGGGATGCGTGAATCACGCCGAAGCTTAAAATCCATTCGCCATGTTTGTGTGTTCAGTTATGACTTGGAGAAGGAGCCCCACTTCTGATGCAAATTGCAGCAATTGGCTGCTGAGGGATTTAAAGGCCCTTAATTGGCTCCAGGAGCTGCGTGTCACATCCACTGCTGCCGCTCTGACGGCCCACGTCGCGCACAAACGTCATTATCCGAGTTTTCATCAGGTCTTCTTCTGGGGTTTCGTTTGTGCTCCAGAACTTCCTGTCTCTGCGGCAACAAATCGAAGCGTTAACTGTGCAGCCGCGGCGTGTGTGTGTGTGTGTGTGTGTGTGTGTGTGCACTGTCAAACTTTGCTCTCCAAAGTTAGCGACAGCAGTTTTAACTTGAAAAACAAAACAAGCAACATTGTCGACATCAGCTGGCTCCAAATCAGCTGTTACTAAGCAACAGCTGACAGGCTCTCCCACTGTACAGCTACCGTAGCTAAAACAGGAAAACGTGTGTGTGTGTGTGTGTGTGTGTGTGCGTGCGGTCAGAGACGTCCATCCTCCGGGGGCCGACAGTGGCGTACAGAGAGTCACGGGGGGGGGGGATATGTTGGTAACCATGGCAACATAAAAATAAATTCATAGTGAGTGGCTAATTAGCCCACAGGCAGGATATTCACAGCAGGACCGTCTGCTGCCACACTGTTAAACACTGATACACACGCACACGCACGCACGCACGCACGCACGCACGCACACAGCAGTGAGAGCTGATGAGTGAAGGGTGGATGGTCTGTCGGTGTATCGACACTTCTCATCCCCACTCTCTCCTCATCTGTTTATCTCATCTCCTACTCGCTCCTCTTCTTCAGTTTCTCGTCCCACTCCTCGTCTCCACTCATCCTCTACCTCCTCTCCCACATTATCTTCTTTCCCTTCGTTTTTCCTCTCTCTCCATCTCTTCATTGCTACGGGTACATTTCTTTCTCCTCCTCCATCCTCCATCCATTCCTCCTGTATGTGCTCCTTCAGACGCTCTCCTCTCCCTCCTCCTCAGCAGGAGGTCAGAGGGTCGGCAGGAAGCGTCCGTCACCCCGCGCCTGGAGTTGGTCATCTATTCTCTTCATCACCTCTAACGGCAGGGTGTGTTGTCACGACGACATTGTTGAGTGACAGGTCATATCTGAAGCTGATGGACACACCGACTGCTATCACAAGCGGGCGCACACACACACACACAAACACACACACACACGCACACACACACACAGCAGATAAGAGTGTGTTATATGCAGCTGCTCTCGTTTCAACACTCACTCAGTTTGTTCAGGAAGTTACAACAAAGCTCAGACATTCAGACTCAACAACACAACGAAAAACACTGACGAATGAACACGATGAACATTTTTGAGGCCAAAGTAACACAAAAATATGATGAAACAAACTCGTTAGTGTTGAATATGCCGAGCTCCTGGTTCATCTGAGACACATTTCCACTGTCTGCAGACTCTGTTTCCACTTATTTCTGCCTTGAGGAGGTTTGATTAAAGCCAAATGAACTCATTCAGTCTGATTATTTTGGTAACAAGGAAACTTTTTTTTACAGCTGCATCATGTGTTTATCCTGCAGCCATCATTTGTTAGTGTGAATTATCATGTTGGAAATGTTTTCATTTAATAATTAAAGCCTCTTAATTCTTACTGCTTCTAATAAGACAGGATATATTTATGTTTGCTGATACAGCAGACGATGAGGCCCCCAGCCACACGGTTCCTGGCACTCAGATTCAGGAAGTAAAAGCTCACAGCATGAGCATGAAACCTTGGATCCTGTTTAAAGAATCTCATCGAAGAGCATCAAAAGGACTTCGTGCTGGTTCCTGCAGCAGTCTGGATCTGCATCTACAGCATCTCTGTAGGACCAAATCATCCTGACAACAGAGTCACAAGACAACAACAAACTGTCTGTCCAGATGCCAAAAAGACATTAATGAATCATGAATCTGATCCCTGATCAGCTCGAACACTGGATGATCCATGAGGCCTCATTTCTTCATGTGTTTGTGTTAGCTTCAGGACAGCTGTTAGCTAACATCAGCTAAACTGTTATTGTTGTGATTAAACTGCTAAAGTCCTTCTTCTTCTGGGGTTTTTGTTCTTCTGGACCCTGATTCACATGAAGCCGGGAAAACCCAGAAGGACTGTGATCCGGTTTCTGATGTGACCAACAGAGACACAGATCTGCAGCCGAGTCTCGAACCGACGACAGTAAAAGCACCACGATGTCGTCTGTAACTGACTCTTGCGTGACTGATATTTGAGCGAGGTCTGTGGACTCTTTTTTGATATTCGTGTCGAGTTTCTAACCTTCGTTAACTGGCCGTAAAGAAAGTCTTCTGTGTGTGTGACTGAATCTGAACGAGGAGGTTCAGTTTTCTCTTCTGTAAACCGTCAGATGAAAAAGATAAAGAATCGACTCGACTTTAACTGTGTCTGCATGAACATGTGGCTCAGCCAAACCACAAATCTATTCCCTCTAATTGACTTCAGCACACACACACACACGTCAGTCTAAACCACAGATCCATTCTTTAACGGAGTCTAATTATGTTTTGCCTGTCATGTTATTTCACTCCGTCATGCCACCGTTCATTATGTGTGTGTCACATGTTTACAAGACACACACACACACACACACACACACACACACACACACACACACACACAGAGCCAAACCGCAAATCCACTCTACCAGTGTTGTGATACAACTGCCATTACTAACTAGACTAATAATGTATGTGAAGGTGTGTGTGTGTGTGTGTGTGCGTGCGTGTGCGTGTGCGTAAGTGAGACAGGGAGTAATTAGCTGCTGTGTGGTTTGAAGCCAAGTCTCAGTGTCAGAAACAACTCCTGGGAAATATCACCAGTGCTAATGAAGACACAGACAGACAGACAGACAGACGGACAGATTTCCTTTCTGACATAAACTCATCTGAAAACAGCACAAAGTCAATATATTCACTGTTTGAGCTCATCAGCTTCATTGATTTTTGTAAATATCTGCTGATTCTGAATCTGATGCAGCAACATGTTTCAAACCAGTTGTGACAGGAGCAACAAAAAACACCTGTTTGGATCATTCCACAGGTAAACAGGTTGATTGGTAACAGGTGATAGCATCATGATTGAAAGGCTCACAGAGAGGATGGAGCGAGGTTCAACACTTTGTCAACACGTGATTGGATAAAGAGATTCATACCTGGACTCAGGAACACTTCAGGAAACTGTTGTCAGGAAAACAGTTTGATTGTTAATGACTGATTCTGGTTCATTGTTGTTTTACAAAGCGCTGCAGCTTCTTTAGAATCGGGTTCGTTACCTTTGCTGACAAAATCAGACAAAAGAGACGAGAGAACACAGATTTGAGTCTGAGTGAATTCATCTGTGAATGAAGAAGAAGAAGACAAAAAGAAGAAGATTTGAAGAAGAAGACGTGAAGGAGAAGACATGAAGAAGGCATGAAGAAGACATAAAGAAGAAGACATGAAGAAGAAGACATGATGAAGAAGACGTGAAGAAGAAGACGTAAAGAAGAAGACGTGAAGAAGAAGACGTGAAGAAGAAGACATGAAGAAGACATGAAGAAAAAGACATAAAGAAGAAGACGTGCAGAAGAAGACATGAAGAAGAAGACGTGAAGAAGAAGACGTAAAGAAGAAGACGTGAAGAAGAAGACATGAAGAAGAAGACATGAAGAAAAAGACATAAAGAAGAAGACGTGAAGAAGAAGACATGAAGAAGAAGACGTGAAGAAGAAGACATGAAGAAGAAGACGTGAAGAAGAAGACGTGAAGAAGAAGACATGAAGAAGAAGACATGAAGAAGAAGACGTGAAGAAGAAGACGTGAAGAAGAAGACGTGAAGAAGAAGACTTGAAGAAGAAGACATGAAGAAGAAGACATAAAGAAGAAGACATGAAGAAGAAGAAGAAGATGCGACTTCACGTGAGTTTAAAGAGGAAGAAGAAACGTTCATCAGAGGCCTGAACGAAGACTGCAGGTCCTGGTTTATCTGATGGAAGCAGACTGAACCACTTCAGCTGGAAGACACTGCAGCATCCACAGCTTCATTACCACACACACACACACACACACACACACTCTCCCTGTGTGTGTGTGCTTCCAGACAGCCTCCTATCAGATCTCTATCAGCTTATTGATGACTGGGACGCCCTGATCAATACTCAGAGAGGTCACCTCTCTCCTCCGTCACCTCCAGCTCTCGACTCCCTCACTCTCTGATACCGTCTCCATCTCTTCGTCTGAATTTACTGGATCTTCTTCCTCTTCTGTCTCCTCCAGTTTTATCTGCTCCGGCTGGAATGTTGTTATTTTATTTCAGTAACGTGTCTTCTATTAACTTCAACAGCTATTTTTACACACACACACACACACACACACACACACACACACACACACACACACACACACACACACACACACACACACAGCGCCAGTGGTCAGTACAGACAGTACTTCAGTGTGTGTCTCCCATTAAGCAGATTCCAGTCTGATTCCAGGCTGGAGGACAGACAATGAAGCTCTTCACTGCCTCGTCTCTTCTTCTCCATCCTGTTTTTGCCGTCACTCTTCTTCTTCTGTCCTGTGTCTGTCGTCACAGCAGTAGGCGGTGCCCAACACGCACACGCACACACACACACACACACACACACACACACAGCTACCCTGGTGAACACCTGACACAGCTGCTGTTTCTGTCTCCTCCAAACTTCTGGTGTAACTGACAGTAAATCTAACTCTACATAGACTCTGACACCACACAGTCCTACAGCTGTCAAAGACTTGATGTCCACTGAGGTTCTTAGAAATGATAATGATGATGATGATGATGATGATGATGATGCTTTTATTGATGACGAATCCCATTTATTCACAAAAACACACAAACCTAAGCACAGCCTGCAGTAAAAGTTACGATGACAGAACACGTCGATGGCAGCCGCAGAGGTCCAAAAAACATCTGTCTGGTCCTTTAAGTGTCATCCTGTGCTGTGAAAGAGAGCAGAAGCCTCCTCAGTTCTTCCTCTCTGACTCACAATTGAATCCTTCATAACATCCTCCTCCTCCTCCTCCTCCTCCTCCTCTGCACTCTTTTGTTGCTGTGATAGGAGAAGGGTCAGTGTGTCTTCTAATGTTCCTCTCATGACAGAAACCAGACACAGCCTCTGTCACACACACACACACACACACACACACACACACACACACACACACACACACACAGAGTGGATTACTCTGCATCTGTTTCAGGTTTTAGTCACAAATAGCTTCTGATGCTTCAGACATAATCTGAAGTGTTTTTAATGGCGCGTCACTCTGTGAACCAGAAGCACCGCAGCAGAACACATCTGCATCTATATTCTCGCTCCTGTAAGAGCAGCTCCAGGGGATCGGCCTCCACCCGTCTGCTCACCCATCTGGAGGGGAGTCAGTGTTCGTCTAATTACAACACTGAGCGCCTGCAGAACTCCACCCGCAGCACAGAGGAGTTAAAAATGTAGATTGAAACCAAAATCTGACCTTGATCACAATCTAACAAAGCTTCACTCCTGCCAGCAGCTCAGGACTCGTGACTGTCTTACATGTGTTGCAGATGTGGTCTGGCTTTCTACATCTTCAGGCTCCTCCAGTTTGACCAGTGCTAACGGCCCCCGTGAAGCTCCATCACCAGCGATGGGAACAAACCCGACATCATCGAAAGACTCTCTAAAAAGTCGTGACAGAAGTGCTGGAGGAGACGTTTGCAGCTCTGCAGGTTTGATAGAAGTCCACAAACGGAAATTCCAACTTTTAAACCAACATGTTTCTTTGAATGGTCAACTGCTCCTCACAGCCATGACTGCAGCGTCCCAGATCTGTCCCAGATCTGTCCCAGATCGTCACCCAAACAGAAATCAGTCAATCAATCCCACTGCTCCTTTGTGTTGAGGCCAGTTCAGGATCTCAGGAAGATCCACCACCAGGACTCCCTGAAGGGTCTCAGTTTCCACCTGACTGAAGGAGGAGGACAGGGCTACTTAGTCTTAGTCTGGTGATACCTGGATAAGCAGCAGAAAAGAGCTGCTCGAATGCTTTTAATGTGAAAAGCAGATACAGGCGTTGAGCTTGCAGCACGCTAACATTAGAAAGAGCGGGCGAACTCGCCAGCTGTGCTGTTTTAACTGCACTTCCTAAATGACACCCTCAAATTTAGTTTGAAAGAGCTCTGATGAAGACGAGACCTGCAGCGGCACTTTACTGCTGAACTACACGTCTGAGACGCCACATGAACTCAAACTGATTTCCAGCACTGATGTGTTGATTAGCTTTTAGAGACGATCACGACGTTCAGGTATGAAGGGATGAAAGCGGCGGTCAGGTCTGCAAAATACAGAAAACTACGAATTCAGAACGACATGAAGCAGGTTGGACTCAGCAGCTCTGTTTCATAAGAGACCAGAACAGAGGATGGGCGGAGGTGACAGAGAGATGAGTGTTATGTGGGTGGGTGACAATGTGGTGGGGGGCTGTTGCACAGAGGCGATAACACCACCTGTCAGTCTGAAGTGTTGTTGATGTGTTTTCAGTTGTGTAACTAAGATGCATCCTGTTGACTCCTGACCCTGCACGTACGAGCGGGTGATCCAGCGTGGAGGATTTAAAGCCAGCAGCGGCTCCATACATTCAGGATTATGGATTATCCATCTGTCAGAGATGCTGCAGGGGCGACCCTCAACAGCCAACAACAAGGTGACCCCACTGAACCCGACCGAGTTAGAGACGAAAACGATTCAGACAAACACGTCAGGTTATTGACCGAGGTGTGAAAATTCATCAGGAAATACGACCAAATTAAGACCCCGCCCCTTCCTGTCGACTGCCAGGTTGGAAATACACAAACTACCTTGTGCGATATTACTTTTTCACTCTCTTTAAGTACTACACCTATGCATACATACTGGTAAGTGCCATTTCTGTTAAAACTGTGAAATTCTCTACAATTTTTGGCAGTATATTTCTATTTTCAAGCCAATATTTGTTATAGTTCTTTGTAAAAAATGTGCATATATATATATATATATATATATATATATATATATAAATATCGTCATTTTTGATTGCTATTGTTATTTCTACTGCTGCCTGTAACACCCGAATTTCCCCGGCTGGGTATTAATAAAGTCTTATCTTATCTCTTATCTTAAATCAGCTGCTAGCATGCTAACATGCTCACACCGACAATGCTAACATGCTAACAGTTGGGTTAACATGTTCTGCTCCGTTAGCACGCTAACATCTGCTGATTAGCACCAAACACAAAGTACAGCCAAGGCTGACAAGAATATCATTAGGTCTCTGAGATAAGATAAGGTAAGATAATCCTTTATTATTCCCACTGAGGCAGTGTTACAGCAGCAGAGGGGATCGTGTGAGCATCAGTAAACAAAAACAACCAGTAAACAAGTCAACCAGTGGTTGAGTGCACAAAGCAAATAGGGTGGCGCTAGAGGACAAGTCAGGAGTTCACCAAAGTAATCAGGATACATCCTGAACCTTTTATCAAATTTCAGGGGAAGTCACGCAATATTTCAGCCTGGACCGCTGTGGCTGCCTGACCGAAGCATCGTCCCTACAGGCTGCCGTCTAAGCGGCGAATATAAGACCTGAGGACAGAGCGCAGACAGGAAGTGTGTGAGCGCCGTAACTCAGGATGTGATAGAGTCAGTACGAGATCCAGCTTCACATCTGCCACTGCTGCCGACGCGCTTCACATCTGCTTCACTGCTTTAAACTAAGCTGCTAACTTCACACCTGGACAGATGGAAAGTAGCCTCTCGGCTAATTCTGCCATATTTAACTTTAAACTGAATAAATAGATGAAATAAATGAGGGGAAGCCTCAACAGGAAGCTGAGCTCTACATGTTAGCTCAGGTTCAGACTGTGATCTGACTGATCCTTCAGTCAGTGTGTGTGTGTGTGTGGGTGGCAGCTAACTGACCGTGTGTGTGTGTGTGTGTGGCAGTAGATCAGTGGTTTGATCTCCTTCAGTTGAGTCTGGGTGTAATAAGGCTCCATCAAACTGTCCAATATCTGACCTTTTATCGGAGGATCAGTGTGTGTGTGTGTGCGTGTGTGCGTGCATGTGTGTGATGAGGCTTTGGGAAACTGTTGACTGTGTGACTCAATCTGAACATGAGGCTGGCGCTAATGGACCAGTTTAGACACGCATGAAGGAATAACATCCCTGTGTGGGACTCGGCCTGTCTGTCTTTCACACTTCCTGTCTCTCTCTCTCTCAGCAGCACTGAGTCTTGAACATGTTCACAGAGCTCGACTGTGTCGACCTCACAAACTTCACCTCCATTATCGCAAAACAACATCATCCTTTTAACAGCTTTACAGCAGCTATGAAGGACATACGGTTTGTCCAGGAATTCAATTTTCCAACAAAAACTGATCAAACCAGGAAGATGTTAAACATTTTTAGCAATCAATACATGTTTCCACGTTAAAAAGAGCCAATTTAGACGCAGTCGCTAAAACCTGCTTGTGTCTACGGGACGGGAATCATTTGATTCAGTTCCAGCTCTGGATATCAGGTTTGACTCAGACCCGACTCTTGATTCAAAACCACATTGTTGGTTCAATAAAAAGAAAAGTGGGTCTTAGTTTCAGGCTGGTTTTCAGTCACCAAACCACTGAACTGAAACATGTGAATTATGAATACGAAGCTGACCTGGTCGTCATTAAACTCTGAGTCTGACAAACTGGAGAGAAACAGAAATAAAGTGAAGCTTCTTTAAATGAAACAGTTCATTTCATTTCATCTAACAGTTTCCTGCTGATGTAAGAAAGTTTAATTTACTGTCAAACATCACTGAAACATCTTATGTAAGACAGAAGCTGCTGTGTGTGAGTGTGTGTGTGTGTGTGTGTGTGTGTGTGTGTGTGTGTGTGTGGCAGGAAACCAGCCAGTCAACACACATGCTTTGAAAGTTCATGACATGCACGCACACACATTTGTTCCCCTCACATCTCTCACTTCCAGTGGCATTAAAATCCTCAGATCTCAGCAATAAAGTCAAATATAAGAAGGAAGAAGGATGGAGGAGGATGGAGAAGGATGGAGAAGGACAGAGAAGGACGGAGAAGGATGGAGAATGATGGAGGAGGATGGAGAAGGACAGAGAAGGACGGAGAAGGATGGAGAATGATGGAGGAGGATGGAGGAGGATGGAGAATGATGGAGAAGGATGGAGAAGGATGGAGAATGATGGAAGAGGATGGAGAAGGATGGAGGAGGATGGAGGAGGATGGAGAAGGACAGAGAAGGATGGAGAAGGATGGAGAATGATGGAGAAGGATGGAGGAGGATGGAGGAGGATGGAGAAGGATGGAGAATGATGGAAGAGGATGGAGAAGGATGGAGGAGGATGGAGGAGGATGGAGAAGGACAGAGAAGGATGGAGAAGGATGGAGAATGATGGAGGAGGATGGAGGAGGATGGAGAAGGATGGAGAATGATGGAAGAGGATGGAGGAGGACAGAGAAGGATGGAGGAGGATGGAGAAGGATGGAGAAAGAAGGAGGAGGATGGAGGAGGATCGAGAAGGATGGAGGAGGATGGAGAAGGATGGAGGAGGATGGAGAAGGACAGAGAAGGATGGAGAAAGAAGGAGGAGGATGGAGGAGGATCGAGAAGGATGGAGGAGGATGGAGAAGGACAGAGAAGGATGGAGAAGGATGGAGAATGATGGAGAAGGATGGAGGAGGATGGAGGAGGATGGAGAAGGATGGAGAATGATGGAAGAGGATGGAGAAGGATGGAGGAGGATGGAGGAGGACGGAGAAGGATGGAGGAGGACAGAGAAGGATGGAGGAGGATGGAGAAGGATGGAGAAGGATGGAGAAAGAAGGAGGAGGATGGAGGAGGATGGAGAAGGATGGAGAAAGAAGGAGGAGGATGGAGGAGGATCGAGAAGGATGGAGGAGGGTGGAGGAGGATGGAGGAGTGTCAGTGCTGCACAGTATCTCCCTCCATCTGTCTGCAGTCATTTTCTCCTGCTCTCTCCACCATGTGTTGGTCATTATGTTGTTAGTGTCTCTGGTCACTGAACCCACAGCTCTGCACTTCTGATGACCACAGACAGGCAGACAGACAGACAGGCAGACAGACAGACAGGCAAACAGACAGGCAGACAGACAGATAGACAGGCAGACAGACAGACAGGCAGACAGGCAGGCAGACAGACAGACAGACATACTGACTGACTGACAGGCAGACAGACAGACAGACAGACAGACAGGCAGGCAGACAGGCAGACAGACAGACAGATAGACAGACAGGCAGGCAGGCAGGCAGAGAGACAGACAGATAGAGAGACAGACAGACAGACAGACAGGCAGACAGGTAGACAGACAGACAGGCAAACAGGCAGGCAGACAGACAGACAGACAGGCAAACAGGCAGGCAGACAGGCAAACAGGCAGGCAGACAGACAGACAGATAGGCAGGCAGGCAGACAGGCAGACAGACAGACAGACAGACAGACAGACAGACAGACAGACAGACAGAGTTTCAGCACCTTCCAGAAGAAAAGTCCTTCCAGTTTGCAGCAGAGTTCAACCTGATTCAGAAAGTCTGAACTCTGTGAAGCATCAACCAACCAGAATCAGACATTAACAATCAAACAGTTTCCTGAAGTCTTCCTGAGTCCAGGTATTAATCTCTTTATCCAATCACGTGTTCACAAAGTGTTGACCCTCGCTCCATCCTCGCTGTGAACCACTGAGCCTTTCAATCATGATGCTATCACCTGTTACCAATCAACCTGTTTACCTGTGGAATGATCCAAACAGGTGTTTTTGAAGTGTTCCACATCTTTCCCAGTCTTTAGTTGCTCCTGTCACAACTTGTTTGAAACGTGTTGCTGCATCAGATTCAGAATCAGCAGATATTTACAGAAATCAATGAAGCTGATGAGCTCAAACAGTGAATATCTTGACTTTGTGCTGTTTTCAGGTCAGTTTCTGTCAGAAAGGATCAGCAGGTGATCTCATCCTGTTTATTGATGTTTTACACAGCATCAAACCTGTTTTGGGATGAGGGTTGGAGCTGCCGTTATTTCCTCGCTTTTCTTGCATGAGACCTGGACACTCGGCCCACAGGCCCCACGTGGACCATCTCCTGAAGCCGGGTCCTGGTTCTGTGACTTTTCTGCTGCTTTTGGACGTTTTTACAAACAAAAAGCCGAAACCAAACACCTGGAAACAACATTTCACAGGTGAGAAGCTGTTTTCCAATATGTTACTGTTACAAACGTGTTGAATGTGATACATCACAATGAGCTATCTCTTATATTAAGCTGACATCACTGTCCTGATATGACATGAAAAAAGATGAATATCTTTATCAAAGTTAAATCATCAATATCAAAACAGAGCTGTGAGGCCTGTCAGAAATGTGTTTGTTAGTCATTTTGAATTAATTAAGTCTTCATTTATTTCCAAAATTATAAACAAAATCACATCATGGCAGCAAGTTCACGCGCAGTAAAAAGAAGACTATACCTAGAAACTAAATATGTTAAGTTCATTTTAAATATTCTAGAAATATTACTGTTTTCTACTCAAGATGAAGCATTTTGTGATGAAAACCCACATTTTTAATTGAACCTGTATCATAAATTAATCTCATCTCGTCTGTAACAAACCAAACTGTTTGAGAATTGGTTGGAAATTCAGACGATTTTAATGTTGGATGGAACTCCTGCCTCAGCGTGCATTAGGAGGCTTCCCTGTACCAATATGGCGGCTGTCCACCAGGAATTATGGGAATTGGTGTTGGATGCACTAGCTCGACGCAGCCAGGGAAATGATTTTAAAGACAGACAACAGCTATGAATCAGAACACGACGCACCATCGAACGGGTCCTTTCCAAGCTGTGACAGCTCCACCTCTTTCAGAGGAGTTTATTACTGATGGAGGTTTCAGACCAAAGGTGAGAGCAGCTAACAGAGCAACGAGCTAACAGGCTACAGACGCAATGTAAATAACATCAACCTGAGCTGCTCGCCTCTTTCTCTCCCGTATTTTCTCCCATGCTCGAGATGTGACGCACACTGAGACCTGACGGGACCGACCCATTTTCCTTTCCTGCCGCCATAACTCTCCAGAGTCAGCACAGTGAGGCCGTCGGGCTTGAGGTCAAAGTTCACCTCAGCGGGAAACGCGAGGGCGGCGTGAGCGGCTTTGTCTGATGCAGCTGCTCTCGCTGTATCATCGACCTGTGCCGAACTTCGATGTCGATGACCACCACCACAGAAAACACTCCTCACTGATTGGCTGGCAGATGCTTGTTTCACCTCAGCTCTGGTCAACGGTTTAACTAAAGGGTAACCATGGCAACAGCACTGCTGCCTCAGGATGTGGTAGCAGGTAACTGAGAAGTGAAGCATGACAGAGGATAATAACAATAATAATAATGTGTATGGTATGTATAACACATTCTGAAGGTGTGTTTTAGGAGCTGAAAGGACAGTTAGCACCTCTTTTACAACAACAATGTTGAATATAGTGATAGAGATTTTACTGAAACTGTTTAAATAAAGCAATTAGAAAGAATAATTTATGACAAATATCACATCAACAGTGATGTGGTTTTTATGAAATATCTGTTGCTGCAAACCAGCCCGATTCACTGTGAAGGATCTGGATCCATCTGACTGTCTGCAACAGGTCTCCACAGGTAACAGGGTGAGGGTGTGTGTGTGTGTGTGTGTGTGTGTGTGTGTGTGTGTGTGTGTTTGACTGAGGGTGGGCGGGTTAAGTGCAGGTTCACGACACTCCCTGAAACACAAATCAGTATCTGCTGACTCACCCGAATCCCACGCACACCTTGCCCAGCAACAAGTGTGTGTGTGTGTGTGTGTGTGTGTGTGTGTGTGTGTGTGTGTGAAGCTATGTGGCCATGTGTGAGCCAAAGCACACCTGTCAGGACCTGACGGCAGAGCAGACCCCTTTGCTTTGCCAAAGAGATTTGAAATAACACACACACAGACCAAAAACCAGGCCTACACACACACACACACACACACACACACACACACACACACACACGCACACACACACACACACACACACACACCTGGAGGTATTTAAAAAATGGCTCTGCAATGAAAAAGGATGAGTCTAGCTGCATCCCCCGGCTTCCAGTCTTTATGCTAAGCTAAGCTAAACTAAGCTTGCCATGTCCTGACTTCAGCTCTGAACACACATGAGACAGATGTCTGCACATGTGAGTCTGATAGGAAGAGGAAGAGGATGAGTGTATTTCCTGAAACGCTGAATCATTTCTCCACAGTTAATGGTTGGAGCAGTTCATGTTAGCATGATTTTGAAGCTAGGCTCGTGCTAACACACTGGCTTCGACTCGACAGCAGATTTTATTTCTAATCAAAGCAAAGCGACTCGTTCCAACAGCTCACACTCGACAACTCTTCTAACTGTTACCATGCAGCTAATGGCTAACACTGTGCTGATGGTACTGTGTGTCCTACACGTCCAGTGTCCACCGTGCTACAGCTGGATGTCAACGGAACCAGTCCAATAGAAACACGGTAACCATGGCGTCACGTTTCAGCTTCAGCTCCCTCAGTTCTCGCCAAAAAAAGCCAAACAGATGTTTGACCTCTGGGTTCATCCACCCTCTGATTGGTCGAAGCCTTTTCTTCTTCTGTCTTTGTTAGCGAGCATCCTGTTGGAGGTACAGGTGGAACTGCAGATTTTGGCTGCACTTTCTCTACATTCTTAAGCATCTAGCTTGCTATAGCTTTAGCAATATGTCTGCCTAGCCTTGTAGAAGACTGCAGTCATGTGCAATGAGTGCACAGCAGAGTGCGCAGGTAGACAGGTAGATAGACGGGTGGGTAGTTCAACCAATCGGCCAAACCACTATCACAGCATCTGCAGCAGAGACTGCTCTCACATGTTTTTCTACACCCAGCGATGAATTCTAGACACGCTGTCAGTTTACAATCCCAGCACATCTCTCCGGCCACAAGGTCGAAATCTGCTCCAGGTACCTCAGGCATCTCCAAAGTCTGCCGAGGCGCCATTCGGCATTGATGCACCTGAGGAATGAACAGCCTGCCAGCTGATCTCAGACCTGCTCTGACACCGTGTTCTCTTTTTAAAGTCGGTTTCTTAATGAACACACTGTATTTGTACAGTGTGGACGGTGTGTGTGTGTGTGTGTGTCTTTATGTGCAGGTATGTGGAGGTATGCATGGACGTTCTTGCTTAGAAGCACTTAATTTAATTGTTTTCTACAATATGTCTGTTGCTGAGTGTGTGTGTGTGTGTGTGTGTATTAATGTGCTGTTTTATTTAGCTTTTTTGATGTTAAGCACTTTGAACTGCTTTTCAATGAGATAGTGCTCTACAAATAAAATTTTAATTGAATTGTAGCGCCACCGTCTACCTTCCTGTCTGCACCCCCTCCTGTCTACCTGTCTGTCCACCTGTCTGCTCACCTCTCTGTGTGTCCTGACTGTAGCAACGAGGCTGTTTGCGCCAGTCATTCAATAATAGATGAAGGGTTTTCTTCTAAAGCCAGAACCTGAAGAGGCTGGAATGGAGCAACACAGCAGGAGGGAGCATTACACACACACATATACACACACACACACACACACACACGCACACACCTCAGAGCCAGCTGTGATTGCTCTCCCAGGGAACAGCCTTATCAATAGTGGATGGAGAGGGATCAAAGGTTGAACAATTAAAGCTCCGAACAGACAGAAAGAAAAACAGAAGTCTCTGAGAACAACGTAACACAAACATCTGTCTACATCTGGCCGTCTGTGCAGGCTGTGCTCCAGCTGCAGATAAACTGCACCACAGGTTGACTGGAGCTGAGCTCAGATCAGCTCATAAAGGACTCGGGTTCGCTTCACTCCATACGTCTCCATACAGATAACGATGTTACATTTCTAAACATGATCTAATATTGTTTATGCTATATTTCTATTTGTAATATGTTTTAACATAATTTCCAACAAACTGACGTTAACATACGTTCGTTACGTAACATAAGTTACAAAGACGTCAACCTTGACCTTTGGTTTTCGATGGGAAACGAGTAGCGGAGAAAGTCCTGGATTTGACTCGTCCATCCCACTTCAAAACATTTCAGTAGGGCTCCGCCTCCAGAAATGACACCTGGGGGGTACCTGCCTCCCCACGGGGGCCACTGGCCGAGCTGCTGAATCCAGGCAGACCAAACAGACTCCACTCACACAGTGCGACATGCAGTGAAACATGAGTCCATGTTCGAGTCCGGAGCTCAGCAGCTTCAGGACTATCGCAGGTAAAACAGCATTCAGCTAATGGCTTTCTTTTTATGAACCGCCCAGACGTGTTTATTTTAGAATATATTTGGTGGAAAATTTCAGACCGGAGTGTTAAATGTTTCTGGTCCTGAGTGAGCTTCAGCTACGTGTCAGAGCACTTCAAACTGTTCAGCTTCAAAGGCCTCCATTAGAAGTCGGCTTCAAATATTAATAACTGCAGTCAGCAAGCTCGCACTTTAATCAATACCTCTGACTCACTCACACACACACACACACACACACACACACACAGATGCACAGCAAACAGCAACACAAACACCTCAAACTGACTCCAGATCAGCATTTTTATGCTATTTACACGTCTGTGAAGGGAAACTGTCGGCACGCAGCGTCTTTAAGTCCTCGCAGAAACTGTGCAGAGAGAACAAACGTCCTGTAGACGACGTACCGTTTGAAAGGTGAAATTTAAGACGGAAAAGCTTAAATGTAAATATAATAAAGAGAATGAAAACATGTGAGAAAGATCCACAGGGAAGTAAAAAGAGTTAAGATATCGAGTCATCTCATCTGATTTGCCTCCCACTCTTTTCCAGTTGGCATTTATCTTCCATGTGCCTTTTCAAGCTGAATGCAAATGAGGTGGTGGGTGGGCCTGGAGGGGAGGGGGTACAACGATGGACATCGGGGTATTCAGCTGAACCTGCTCCTGCTGCTAGCAAAGCAAACCGTGATCTAAACGAAAGCCAGCCTGTAACCGGCTAAAACCAGAACTTTACCAGAACTTAAACCGCACAGCTGTTAGCACACATTTAAGACTCGACTAACTGCTGCTGCTTTATCAACGCCTAGCCATTAGCTTTGATTTTAAACAAGCTTTCTAGCTTATTTCTATTTATTTTTGAGAAGAGCTGGAGAAGGGTTATATAGAGGAAGAGGTCAGAGGGGTCTCAGAGGAGGGAGGTCTGAGGGCCGAGAAGGATTCTGCCGACTGAATCAGGTTTATTGAACTGTTCCACATAGGAGACCACACAGGAGAAGAGCTTCCTGTCCCGAAGTGACGGCAGGACCGATCATTATTCAGTGTTCCATCATCCATCCTGAGTTACTGCTGACGCAGGCTGAGATCCACTCTGAGACAGCGAAGGGAAGGACTCATAGAGCTGAGTATCATCAGCATACAGTGGTAAGATAAAAGACCAAAGGTGGTGTGTAGTGGAAGGAGAAGTGAACCAAACACAGATCCTTGTGTTCCGCCTGAATATCCAACATTATTAAACTGGTTGATGGGTGCGTTCAGGCACTCTCAGACGCTTGGTTAAGCTTCCTGGTCACGGCATGAGACACCCTAAATTAAGGTTTAAACCTGATCACACCCTCATAACTTGACTTGAGTTTTTGTCAATGAAGCAATGCCTCGTTGAGTTTCATGTCCGTCGCAGTGATGAAATCATCCCACAGTCACCTGACAATTAGGTTTTTGTTATGGCAGAAACTGCACAGGCACAATAGCAGTCTCTTGGCACTGCCACACCTGAATGGAATGCAACCGTCAAAATGTGTGCTGTGAGAGAGGAAGAGGATGGCAACCGACTGTAACCACCCACACGCTCGTCTTCTTGGGCTGGGCAGCAAATTCCTGTGAAGTTTTTTTTTGCCAAACTAAACTGACTTCTGAAATTAAGAAGGCAGGTTAGTGCAAGACAATGAGTGAGCACACCCAATGACAAAATCAATGCGCCTGTTTACAGATGGATTCAGTCTAGAGCCATCCGGTCTCTGCTGGGTTCAGCTCCAACCAATCCTCCACCAGTAGGCGTACTGTTGAGAGCAATAAAATGTTCCAGACTAAGACCTGCTCCTGGTTTAATTTACAGCCTGTCAGGGAAAATGTCGTGACTACTCGAGCGCCTGCAGGAGCACTCGTTCATGTGCTCACTTACAGTGGAAACGGATCTGATCTGGAGGCCCGGGGAGGAAAACTTTTTGTCTGCTCACAGAGAGCAAATAAAAAGCAGAAGTGTTTTACATGCAGTCGACATGATCTTTAATCAGCTACCTGATCTTTGGAAAACACTCCACATTAATGCTTCTCTGTGTGTCCGGGAACAGCCCACATATCGCACCACTCAGCACAAATCACAGCCCAACTCACCAGCTGCAGCATCAGCGCAGACAGCTGTGAAATTATGGGATTGTATGTCGGCTAATTAATCTGTTCTATCTGTGTGGATATCAAAGACTTCAGGGCTGCTGCACAAGTAACAACACACGAGGAGAAATAAGTTAGCAGCATGACTCACCGTCTGATGAGATGCACTCAATGGCTGCGGGTAATTAACATCCTGAGGACAGTGTCTTCCCCAGGAGCCGAGAGGCTGCAGTCAGAGACAAGTTTGATGTCAGAGGAATGTGCGTGGGAGCAGTGGGGTAGTGTTTTCATGAATGTTAATGGACCTTAAATTCTGCCTCCCCCAGTCCGGGGAGCGCTGGATCTGCATAAAGTGAGCAGCTCTGTGGGCGTTATCAGATTCAGGTTGTCTGATCAAAAGCAATGAGCAGCTGTTCCTGGTTTATAATGTGAACAGGAAGGACTTCAGGGTGACACACAAAGCAACACCAAACTCTCTGGAAGCCACAGAGCAAAGTGCAGTGCAGGTTTTCAACTTCATACTTTTTGGGTTCACGGAATTTGCCGTTGGAAGGAAGGAGAAACTCGCCTGGCAGACGCTAAGATGTAAATGAGGGAGACAGTCTGCAAACGTTTGAGCCTGGAAGGCAGCATCAGTCCGTCCATCATGTCAGTTTGACACTTTGCTCCACACCTCCAGGATGCAGTAACTGGGCTCATTGCTCTGAATATGCATGAAGATGCTAAATAAATGTTAGCAGGAGTGAGTGTTTGCCTGCACACTAACATCCTGGTAATGATCCTGTTTACTCTGAAAGCAGGATGCTGAGGCCTGTAAACACCTCATCCAGGTTTCTGACACACAGATGATTAGAGACCTGAACACTGAAGAACCAGGTTTCTCATGTTCCACCTGAACATATGAGATGATAGAAAATCAGATATCAAATATGATCAAAAGCAGAAAGCTAGTGCACATGTAAATGTACTCACTGGCATGCTAACATGCAAAATGTTGGCAGGCTACGATGCAAACTGAACCTCAGAGTGAGCAAGATTTCTTTACTGTTCCTTCTCAACTACACAAGAATGCGCTTCTTTGGTTAATGACACTGCAGCAGCAGCAGCAGTAACAACAATCAAGAAGGACATTATGAACGATGTTAAATCAATTAATTTAAATTATTCTCAATTATTAAATTGTTAATAACATTGTTCAGCTTTTGTACAGAACAAGTCGAGTTGCAAATTTCAAATAAGAAATATTTGTGGTCCCTGCATTAATTAAACACAGTGTGAAATAAGTCAAAGTGCTGCTGAGCTCAGAAAATGATTGTAAAAAGTCCTAAAAACATGAAAGAGTGAACTAAACATGCTAAGCTTGACAAATAATAACGGCTTCTTGTGAGAGGCTACTGAATATCAACCAGACTGAGCATGTTTGATCGTTTGCATATTGGTGAATATTTATTTATGTACTTTATTTCTGTGTCTTTACTTTTCTTACGTGTGATTATGTCCAATAAAAAGTCTAAAAAGTGCAAGAAAAACTAATTCTACATGTTAAATGTTAAATACAGAAACAGTTTCTGCAAGTTCAAAACATCCCAAGAAACATCTTCTGCACCATCTTTGACTTCTCCACTCGTCCATTCACCACAACGGTCCTGCTCATCACAGCGGATGGATCAGAGGGAAGAGGAAAATAAACGCTACGTAGTTCATGTAGTAACTTACTGTGAGAGAGGGTTTGTTTTCAGCCAGTTTCAGGTTTCTCTGCGTTTCGTCTTCAAATCCCAAACAATCTGCTAAAATGGTCCTTTCTGCGTCGTCACAAACTGCAGCATGAACGTCCTGCGGCTTGACCCACAAACATGAGATTAATACACAGGAAACCATCAACTGGTAACGACTTAATCTGCTGTTAACACAAACACTATCTATCACAAATTACCAATTATATCTCGATTGAACGGGGGAGAGGTGCTTTTTACGCGTGAGAGGCTCTCAGGAAAAAAATCAATATTTATCCAAATCTGTCTGTTGTGTTTTGTATTGGTCAACATCAGAGACTGCCGCCTGACCCTGAACGCATCACACTGTTGACACACTACAGATGGACAAAATCAATGTGGATAATACAACAGGCTGAGGAACAAATCTATTAGAAACAGGCCGTCTGTTGCTGCTTAAGAGTCCAAACTGCTTCTGCTGTAAGATGAACAGCCAAAGATATTTAATCTGCAACTCCATCAAAACAGAGAAGAGCACCAGTCTGATCACCTTCAATCAATCAGCTAATTGTTCCAGCAGCAGTTTTAAACCAACAACCAGGTTGACTACAGCTGTCGTCTCCATGAGAGACAAACGAGAGGTAAGACTGCAGTGCACAATGTTTGAAAGAGTTTTGATCTGCAGTGTGTTTAGTGTGTATTAGTCAGATAATCAGCTCATCAGCTGATTTTTTGCAGCGTGGCTCCTCCATCTGCTGAGTGACCCCTCACAGGTGAACGATTGCTAAAGCTAGCCAGACGCTAAGCTGAACTGAAGCATCATATGGAAAAAAAACAAAAAACACGTCACTCGTGCCGTTACGCACAACTCAAACCAGTCCAGTGAAGCACCAGCAGAGGGCGCTCTTACATCACATTATCCGAACAGAGTCAATTCTAACAGACTTTCATCCCACAAGAAAAACACGATATTCCACACAAATGCTGCAAGACCCTTGAATGCAAATATATACCAAATAACAACATTAATAATCATAATAAATCACAAGCAGAACTTGTTACTCTGCAACGTTTTATCGTTTTAGCATCTTTAAAATGTTGTTTTCTTTGCAACACAGATGAGCAGAAAACACAATATAAGAGGAACAGGGAAGATGACCGAGGTTGTGCAGGTACCAAACTTGCTGAAATGTGACTGGAGTGCAGAGCGAAAGGGGGTGGGACTCAGGAGTGACTAATTAATAAAACAACTAACTAACCTAGCCTGCACGGTCCAGCCTGAACAAGGCTGGATGTGTGAGGCTCATACACCGGTATCGATGTTTGGGAGTTAATAAAAATATAAATATACTAGAAATATACTGGCTGATAGAAATTTGTTTTAGCACATAACTTGAAACAATCTTGAAACGGATCCTTTAGATGTTTTTTTTTTTTAAGGGAATGGTGACCAAAATACTTGCTAAGCAGAACGTTTTACAGTGGAAGTATAAACAGTGCTCTCTGGTGGACAAACACCGGAATGCAGACACTGTTTCTAAACTACTAACCTCCTACTTTGCCATTTGTGTAAAGACGGTTTACGTTACTTACTGAGTGATATATATACCAATACAGATACATCTGCATTCAGATCGGCAGCTATATCGCTCTGGTCAATTGATCAGTCTAGCTCTACTACAAGGGATTAATACAACCAGATGTGTTGAAGGCAGCGGTCCCAACCTGGGGAGCCTGTGGACCACTGAGACTATCCAAGTCTGATTTTTGGGCAAAATGGCTTCAAATGAAACAACTTCAAAGAGAAAACGCATCTTTCTCAGTTTAACTGGACAAATGACGTCCACACTATGTTCATGGCTGTGATGAGGGGTCACAGCACTGCTGACTGCTGCTAAAGGGACATTTACCACAATACGAACGCTGCGGCTGCTTTATATGATCTCACAGGATATTTCATCCATCTCTAATACTCAGAGCTGTTTCTCATTGTGTATGGCATGAAATTGATCATGTGTATTTTTTGCAGGATAAACTGGAGTTAATGACCATGAGAACTTGTTGAATGATGTGCCTGCAGAGAACAGATTAGCACTTCTTGTCCTGGTCACAAGTCAAAAGGTTTGAGAACAAAACACTGCATGTATAAAAAAAAAAAAACACCCTCCCCTCCCCCAGAGATACATCATCCCCGCTCTGACAACCTGTTGCCACGAGTTACCATCACGTCCCGTCAATCACGGCGGAAGAAACAATGCTGTGATTGGTGGTCTGACAGACGGGGTCACCATGACAACACAAAGACCCGCGGTGATGACTCAATGGAGAGCGAGACGGGGCGAGAGAGCGAGGTTCGGTCTCCTGCAGGCTGCCATCGAGCCCCTCGCTGCCTTTATGTGCCCGGTTTAGTTTTAAGAGGATTATCAGCTCTTTTCAACAGCTGCTAATAAGACTAATTGGACCAAATGAGAGAGGGAGAGAGAGAGGGAGAGAGAGAGAGAGAGAGGGAGGGAGAGAGAGAGAGGGAGGGAGAGAGAACATGCTCACAATGACATGTTTACCATGTCCACCATCACAGTTTATCCTGTTAGCATGCTGCTATTTGCTAATTACAACTAAACACAAAGTCCAGCTGAGGCTGATGGGAATGTCATTAGGTCTGCAGGAATTTGCTCAGAAACCAAAGTGTTGGACACATTAAAACTTTGACCTGATGATGGCGCTAGACGGAAAATCAGAGGATCAACAAAGTTATTACTAGTCATCCTAAGGGGAACATGAATATCTGAACCAAACCTGGACCAATCGGGTGGTAGCGCAGGAGCTCACAGCTCACATGTGGTTCATCATAGTGCGACTCACCGGACGCAGACTGTGAGAATCAGCCGCCACTGGTCACCCTGTCAAAACCCCTTTGATACAAGAAACAACAAAAACATCTGAGCTCGCAACCTGCATGCTGATCCATGCTGATCCATGCTGAAAATGGGAAGCTGTCCTCACCTAATCGCTAATGGTGCAAACACAAACAACCTAGCAGCTGTTAGCTTCCAACATGACTTTAGTTTTTCAGATGTTTTTGTACAAAACTTTATCTCCATGTAACAAAAGAAGTCAAAGTTCTCTGACGTTAAACGTTAGCAGCGAGCCAGAAGCACTCTCCTTCAGTTACTGCTGCTGTTTCAGACGACTTTCTGTCAATCCAAGAAACATTCATAAAGCTGTGAAGCACCGTCTGAGATTCGGGTGTGTTATGCTAATAGCGGCTAACGAAGCCTGCGGCCTGTAGCCTGCAGCAGAGACGAGGAATTGAACACCGTGGTCATGGAAACGCTCAGATCCACTCTGAGGACTGACGTCTGCCTCTGACGGACAGGTCTGATTAACCTGGTAGGGACCAACAGACCAGGAGGGAGCCGCTGGGTCTCCATTAACCCCGCCCCCTCTGACTTGTGTAGTTTTATTAACACACATTAGACACACTGTGAATAGACGAGGAAACCATCATTTCCTCCTGATTAGCTCTAGTTCAACCCTTGATTGCTTAATGACTTAAATTACAACCTTTTGAATTAATGAGGTCTTACTGAGGCTCCCCGTGAAGTGATGTCACACTGAAAAAACACTGCGGTCGGCCAACAGCTCCCGCCGATGTTTGACTTCTGTCAAAAGTTTAGTCAGTGTCTACAAAGAATTACTCATCAAACAGAGCAATTATCAGCTGGAGACAATGAATATTCATCAATACGGAGACATTTGGTCCACACACTGATCTTCATCATTGTGTCGCTTTTTGCTGGTCTTTTCTCTCTCAGATCTTCGTCCCCACTCATCATTATTTTAAAGCAAGCCCAGATTTGATCCACCAGACCATAAAACCTGCTCCAGAAAGCTCTTCCCATGAATTGTTTCCACAGCCAGTCGATTCGTGTTTTCAGCCCCAGTCAAGCAACACATTTATTTATCTGCAGAGTCCACGAGCTGGACGAAAACCGCGTCTGTCTGCGTCTCAACGTCACTTTGTTCAAACACATCAATTCTTCCTCGCTGGTCTTTAATCTACGACTGCAGCTCTTTCATCGGCCTCTATGTAATCCTCCAACATCCGCAAACATTTTCACCCTGTTCCCAGACTGTGCCTGTAGCACCGCCAGAGGTTTTAGAGTTCACTAAAGACCACAATAGAGTCAGCGATGAGACCAGGAGCCCGAAAACATAATATAACACAGTCCATAAAACCAGGGTTCATCCTCTGGGGAGCACAGACAGTACACTCCACAGCTGTCTGAATATTTGATTGTGCATAAAGTTTGACCGGAAGAAGGTGGCAGAGGAAACTCAAAACAGAAAGTCCTCTGGGGAGCATGAATGTGCTCAGTGTATTTTCTAGAAATGAGACCATTAGATACAGATGTTTCTTCAATGGATTTCCCCCCGATGGTGGAGGAAGAGCAAACATCAAGCAGTCACCAAAAATCATATGACTCGTCCTCTGGAGACCAAGAGCAACCAGAGCGAGGCTCATGAAGACCGGCAAGTAGCTTCTGAGAGTCCAATAAAGGCGGATCAGCACGTTAAGATTAAGATCTCGCTAGAAGACCAGAGAAGAAGGAGGAGGAGGAGTTGAGACACAGTACCCAGAGAGGGAGGCTTTATCAGGAGCATCACTGCGATGCTAATTTTCTAGATGCAGAGAACACAGCAGATTTCATTTGTGCATGTGGGCAAGAAACTTGGTGCATTATTCTGTCAATAACCACCCAAACTGAGCCGACAGGAGGTCACATCCAGCCTCCAGCAGCTCCAGCGAAGGTTGATCTGATTTAGAATCAGCGATCAAACGTCTGTTCTCTGGATTTCAGCAGAATAATTCAGTCTGGATTACACGTTGTGTTTCTCTGCCTGATCTGGGCCTAATGAACCGAACCCTGCAGGTCGCTCACCTGTGTGTCATCCTCCTCACTGGGTGGTGATGATGGAGGCTGCTCCGGCCGGAAACCAGGTTTAATCACGCAAATCAGCGTCCTGCAAAGATCTGTGTCGCTTCACAAAGACCTCCACCCGCCTCAGGCGCGTCTCACTCGTGGTTAGCCGAGTTTCAGACTCTTCCTCTGAGTGCGATGTCAGTGCTGCGTCCAGAGGCTCGTCCTACGTGTCCACTGAGCTAGATTTGGCTGAAATGTTTATTTCAGACATTCAGATGACGCGACCGTAGTTTCACTTCAGTTGACGGTGTTTCAGTGTGAGGAAGAAGAAAATTACACATTAAATTAGAGTCATTCAAAGTCTGTTGAAATCATGATTTTACGACTTTCCAACCAAATTGAGCTCTGCTGCTGCACGTGTTTTCATCGTAAAATCACCAAATCAATGCAGAAATGCTACCAAAATAAAAGACTTTTCATACCTAAAATAAAAGCAGATTTTTTTTGGGTCATCCCAAGTTTCTATCAGCATCCTGTTTTAATGTAAATGCAGGAAATCACTTTAATTTCTTTCATATTATAACTTTGGCTTGTGTCGTGAGTCAGGTGATGCAGGGGTGAGGGAATGACATCTCATCAGCAAACAACAAAAACTAACGAGAGCTCAGGAAATACAATTTACTGTGAAGTGACTCAGCCGGTGGTGAAGAGAAGGAGCGAACTGAGCCGGAGCCAGAGGAGGAAACACTTCAGAACAGGGTCTGACAGCCCGAGAGAACAAAGCTCACAGGAGGGAAGTGTTTCATAAGCATGCATCACGCTTCCTGTGTGACCTTCTCAATGATCAATAAGTTAAGAAGCAGACGGATTTATCTGCTGTTCTGAGGAGTTTTGACAACTACAGAGCCAATAAACAGCTGATGAGGAGGAGAGGGAGGAAGGTTAGCAGAGAGGAGGGAGAGAAAGAGCTTGTTTTGAATAATGAATGAGTTGTTTACTGTCTAAAAGGTCTGGACCACCAGAGTCCACACACACACACACACACACACACACACACACACACACACACACACACACACACACACACACACACACCTTCTCTTTTAGCTCTAAATAGTGATGCAGAGCTACAATCTGCCTGAAAAACAACCATACAAATCATGACACCAGCCTCTTTCTCTCTTTCTCTCTCTCTCTCTCTCACACACACACACACACACACACACACGCACACACACACACACACACACGCACACACACACACACACACACACACACACACACACACACACACACACACACACACACACACACACACACAGCTTGCGTGTTTGCTCTGACACCAATAGTCATTGATGCAGTTCAGGATTATTCAAAGACTTGTGGAGTTCGTCTTGTCTACCAGCTGAAGAGACAAAAAGACGGAGGCCCCCAGTGTGTGTGTGTGTGTGTGTGTGTGTGTGTGTGTGTGTGTGTGTGCAGATGTTATTTGTCTTGTCCCAATTAGTCTCACCGATGCGCGCACACACACACATATTTCCGAGCATGGCGTCTCCGTCAGCTGTGACTGTGTTCAGCCCGTGGAAACAGACAGCACAACGTCTTTGATAAAGAAGATCTAAATCATCCATTAAAAGATGCGACTCGCTCTTACTTTTCTTCCTACGGTGCTTCAGGGTTTCAGGACCGCCTGAGATAATTGGCTCCTCTTTGTTTCTCAATACATCACAAGATACAAATTCACAGATGTGCTGTAACCTGCACGTTAACTGCAGATATTCTGCTGTTTCAGGCTTATTTACTATAACCATGGTTCACTATAGTCCGGATTCCATCCTGGTGGTGGAACAATGGACCAGTTCTTCACCCCTGCAGGGTTACAGAGGGGGGGCGGGGTTTGCCCATCCAGTCTACATGTTTTGTGGACTTTTGACTGCGTCCTCCTGGGTGTCTTGTGGGGGCTGCTGCAGGAGGACGATGTACCGAGGCCATCGCTATGAGGAGTGTCCGGTTCGGGGACCTCAGAACGACTCCTCAGCTCTTCGCAGACCATGTGGTTCTGTAGCTTCATCGGACCGTGACCTTCAGCACACACATGCGGCCGAGTGTGCGGCAGTCGGGCTGAGAATCAGCAGCTCTGAGTCTGAGGCTTCTGGGAAATGGTGGATTTCACCCGCCAGGTTGGCGATGAGTTGTCGACAGACCACGGCTGGGACTGAAGAGGAGCACGCGGTCACCACCAGCTGGCGGACGAGGCCAGATTGTTCGAGTGGGTGAAGTTAGAGGTATCCAAAGGTCACGATGATGAAACTCTGGAAGCTTTAGAGACGCTAAAGATCGACCATCTCAAGTCAAATAATCAGAAATTAACTGGAGCAGCTTCTGATGAAGCTCTGCTCATTAGCATCTCAGCTACAGTCTAACACACACACACGCAGTGTGTATACACACCATCAGCTGTTTGACTCATTAGTGTGTTAACCACCAGGCAGTGCATGAACACACACACATGCAAGATTGTCTTTGTAATCATCGTACGCTACACAACAGGAGGCCTGGGACCCCAAGTGTGAGTGTGTGTGTGTGTGTGTGTGTGTGTGTGTGTGTGTGTGTGTGTGAGAGAGAGAGAGCCTGAGGTTTGATTAAAAAGCTCTTTTGTGGTTTTGAGATGCTAATCTTTCTATTATCAGCAGGATAAAAGGGAGTTTAGCTGCTTAAAGACAAACAAATGACTTCTGGCACACACACACCATACATGGCTAATGAGCGCTTTGTGTGAGAGCCTGTGTGTGTGTGTGTGTGTGTGTGTGTGTGTGTGTGTGAACAAACGGACAGAGAAACGTCTAAATCTGTCTCAGCTCTCAGGTCTCACAGCTACACAAACACAACACCTGAAGAAGAAATCCCATCATGTCGGCGACAGGAAGCATTCATGACATCACTTGTCAGCTTACGTACGGGGGCCAACGATGATGTCAGCGTGCGAGCTGAAAGGCCGGTCCGGTCTGTGAGGTTCCAGACTGGATCCAAAGAGCTTTCAGGAGGCCGGACTCAGTTTTTGAGCAGCTGACAGCGAATCAACACAGCGAGGCTTTCACCTGCTGTCTGTGTGGCAGAAGATCGTCGACTTTATTTTAAACTCTGCTGTTTAAAATGAAGTTTTTAATTGTGATGAACAGATCTGCACCTGACACTGACGTTATAGAGTCACTTCTCATTGTGTTGCAGTGATATACAGGTGTATACATCATACATACTTCGGATGCAGCAAAGCACACTTTTTACGGCAAGCCACCGGGGTCAGCGGGGTCATGCACGTAAACACGTTACACGGCTACCGTCAGCGTGCCTTTAAACAGAGAGTCCGACGACTGCATGTGTGTGCGTGGTCACAGGGGGTCTCACCTGGTCGTGCAGACGCTGCTTTCGACTCAGTGAAACATCGACACTTGTTTCTTCTGCTCACTTTGGAGAAGAAACCAGAAAAGCAAAAGAGAGCGGAGGAGGCGAAAACAGCCGCCAGGACTTACTGAGTCACACCAAGATTTAAGTTTCAAAACGGACGTCAAGACACTGCTGATCCTGGGACAGTCCAACATGCAGAGCAGCTGATTGATGACTGAATGAACTTCTGCAGGCAGACGAGCTGACAGTTACAAAAAACAAGTACGGTTAGCATTCATCTGTTTGTTAGCTAACTACAACAGCTGGCTCGTGTGCCAGTCAATACAGTCACGAAGAGCACGAACACACACACAGCTAAAAGTTTAAACACACTGGACCTTTATTTTGAAAATCTCTGCTCTACTTCCTCTGTTTCCTTTTACTTCGACACTTTTATAAAGTTTGTTAGAGAAAAATGAGCAAAGCGTCATCACATTGCCCGGAAAACCTGCTACTGATTAAAGCTTTTGACTTGACTTTCTGTTCTGTTTGATCCTTAACATTTGTTTTACTACTACTACAACTACTCCTACAACTACTCCTACTACTACTACAACTACTCCTACTACTACTACTAATAATAATAATAATAATAACAATAATAATAATAATAATAATAATAATAATAATAATAATCATGGGTTTGGACTAGCTGGAGTGAACAGCAGGAAGTTATAATGTAAAAGCACAAAAAGCTGCCCCCCAGCAAAACTATCCTCCATATACCCAGATATTAGTCCAGACTGTGTCAAATGTAAAAATATGGAAGCATCCCTCATCCACATGTACTGGTCCAGTTCAAGCCTTAACAAATATTGGAGGGAAGTTTTTCATACACTTTCCTGGGTGTTAAACATTAATTTGGAACCAAACCCACTGACCGCTCTGTTTGGGGTCAAAGGGGGGTGAAAAAATTAACTGCAACTAAGCAACGCACTTTATCCTTCGCCTCCCTTTTGGCTCGACGAGCAATTCTGCTCAGGTGGAAGGAGACCTCCCCTCCCACTCATGAACAATGGTTGGAGGACATCATGTCCTGCCTTAAAGGACAACTTTCGTTTTTTACAACCTGGAATTTATTTCTAGCATTAATTACGAGCATTTACTCACCCAGACAACTTTGGTGGCATTTGGAGTCGTTTTGAAGAAATTAGCCCCAGTGGAGCGGCGCGTATATCCGTATAATGCGAGTAATTGGGGCCCCCGTGCGTAGCCTCTATAAACGCATAATCTGCGGCGAAACTCGTTCATATTCCAATATTTTGTTATGATATGCTGCTATTCCCCTCTGAGCCCGTGGTGGCATGTTATCGACATCCGGCGTCTCTAGGCAACTACCTCTGACGTGGATGATGTCATTACCAAACGCCGGGCACTGCGAGCAGCCAGCCACAACATGGCTGACTCTGCGGCGATCGGATATGAATACGCAATAACGAACCATAGCTGCACCAGCATATCATAACAAAATATTGGAATATGAACGAGTTTCGCTGCAGATTATGCGTTATATAGAGGCTGCGCATGGATGCCCCGAGCACTCGCATTATACGGATATACGCGCCGCTCCTCTGGGGCTAATTTCTTCAAAACGACTCCAAATGCCACCAAAGTTGTCTGGGTGAGTAAATGGGCGTATTTAATGCTAGAAAAAAGGTCCAGGTTGTAAAAAAACGAAAGTTATCCTTTAAATTGGAGAAAATTAGATACTCACTTCAACAATCTAATAAGAAGTTCCAGAAGACATGGGGTCCCTTTCTAGAAGCATTCCAGAACCTGTAATGACTTGGCCCTTGAATACAGCTCAGCTTTTTACGCTTTTTACTCTCTGATTACGTACGGTAATACATTGATCTGATACAGCGACTAGTGAACTGGCAGTGACAGGGGAGGGATTTATTTATTGTTATTTTGTTTTATTTAATTTTTTCTTTATATATGTTAATTGTGCATGCCGTGATTGATGTATGACTCGATTCATTTTCTGTCTTTGTAGGGCTGGGCGATAAATCTATTTTATCGATTAATTCGAATTTGTACTTAATGTCGATTTGTTTTCATGAAAATCGATTTGCTTATTAACATCCACCACCAACACCTGCCTGCTGGACTCCCGTAGTTCAGAGTGCCCCCCCCCCCCCCCCCGCTTGATACACAAACAACATGGAGGCAACCGATCTGTGGTCCAGCAGAGTGATGCAGCCCTATTTAAGTTTAACGGTGCACTTCATAAGCTGAGAGTTTTGTTTGCACTTTATTTTATCAACCTCAAAAAAGCGTCTTATAATTTTATGTTTTATTTTTTCAAGTTAGTTTTAGAGTGCATTGTGTCATTTTGAAACTAGATAAAGCTCACTGAAAAGTTACATTGTCACTGTTTACGATGGTAGGAGGGCTTGCCATCTCTTTTTTTGTGGCTTGTTTATGTAACTTAAACCCCAGAAGGGAGAATTTAAACAAAATAAAATTTAAACTTGTTTTGAACTATTTCTTTGTCATCTGCAAATTGATTTTAGGTAGGGGGTGAAAAAAATCGATTTAAATCGTGAATCGGGATTTTTTGTGAAAAAATCAGAGATTTTTTTTAGGCCATATCGCCCAGCCCTATGTCTTTGTAACACCTATGTAGAGCTGCACATTTATTATATTGACAAAACTTCAATAAAAAAGATCTTGAATTAAAAAGCTGGCCCAGCTTGGTAGCTCCCAGCTTTAACGACGTTACAAACGAACCTGAGGGTGTTACAGCGGCACACAGAGGAGAGACTCATCATGGCGACAGACCTCGATTAACCACAACCACAACACCAGACAACAAAAGTGGATGAAACAACTTTCTCCATCTCTACTTCCTGCGGTGCAACACGTCAGACGCTTCTTCCACAGCAACAAAACTAACCCGGACAAAAGTTTTTAATCTATGAACCAACGCGACCTCCTCGAAAAGACTATGAAGGAAAAGACGTCAAGACGTCAAAGAGAAAACTCATCCTTCCAACCCTCATTAAACAAATATAAGCACTAGAAAGCAACACAGTGGACGTTCAGACCTGCAGCGTGAGCGATAATCTTCTCTGACAGACTGAAAACAACACGTCTGAAGACCCAGAGGCTCTGCTCCAAACCCTCATCCTCCCTCAGCTCAGACACCAGCAACAAAATAACTTCCATCGCATTCACACTCAGCCACTGCACCGATAAAGAGCCCCCACCCACCACTGGCCACTGGACAGAAAGTTCAGCATCAGCTCAGAAACTCATCTAAATAACACTGAAGAACACAACGTCGACCTTCCAGCCACTGACGACAACGAACAGACAGTGTGTCCTTGAATGCATCTCACTCCCAACCCATTAATGACTAACGTCTGTATTCAGCATGTGGAAAGAGGAAAAACTGTCTCTGATGGAGGCAGAAACACAAAATACTGTATGCTGTGACATGTAGCTACATGACAAATCTAAATGTCTAATGTCACATATCATCGTGACTTAATTGGAGTTGATTTTCTTAAAAAAAAAAAAAAGAATCTTAACATTCATTCGACGTGTTAAATCCGATTTAAACTGGGTCAAAGCACATTTACTCCTCGTAAAAGTCCTCGTAGTTTTTGAGATGCAGCCATTTCTGTGCCTGCTGTGGTCACATGTGGTTGCTCATTTTATCACTTAGTTTAAACTGAGGTTTAAACTTATGCTGCGGCCTCATACTGTGACCAGTTTCACTGGATGTGAGCTCAGCAACTTTAAGAGCTGTAATCATCGATAATACAGGACAGATATATCAGAAAACATCCATCAACCAACCACAGCCTGTTTCTAATCTCAAACCTGCAGTATATGATGACAACCAGTCACATCTCTAACTGAAGAACCAATCAGAGGTGATTTTATCACTGTTCTCACTCCATCCTCATCTTCCTCTTCATCAGTCATCTTCACAAACTGACCTTTTCCTACGCAGTAATTCTGTCATTCCAAACATCCTTCATACCAGAATGATCCCATTAGCGACCAGGCACCTGCTTCACTCACCCTGAATACTGAACCATCCCAGATGGCACCTGAACGCATCACTGCTTCAGGATACTTCATCTTCAGGGAGGAGTGGGCTTCTTTTCTGGAAGTAAACGCCTCTCCAGCACTGCTGTGGAAACGGGTGGTCGTTACGAGGAAAGTCGTCTCGTTCTCATGCGAACACGAGCAAAAACTACAAAGCAGCTCAGAGGACTGATGATACGCAAACTGAACTAAGACGTTGTTTCGGCCATCAGATCCAGCAAATAAGAGACTGGAGGAGAGAAGAAGGATGGAATGAGAGGAAAACGACAAGATAAGGAAAGGATGAAATGATGACTCTGAAGGCGGTGAGAGAAGAAGAGAAGAAGAAGGTTTTCCTGTCGGTCTCTGCTCTGGTGGTGGCCCACAGGTGAGGGGAGAGAGGACACTGACTGGTGATGAGTTCAGTGACCCGTCACAAAGATCACACTGACTCAGGCACTGAGCACATGGAAGGTTGTTATTGGATCTTTTGATGGGCCTGGCTAGCAGTTTCCTTCTGCTTCTAGTCTTTATGCTAAGCTAGGCTAAACAGATAAACTGAACGTACAGAGATGAATCTCCTCATATGACTCAAACAAGAGAAAACATGATGAATAAATGTTCAACTGCTTTTCATGCTAATCAGCCGTTGGAGGTCATAGGTCACAGCGTCTTTCGTCCTCCTGCACACGGCTGGAAGCGGGAAGTGAGGGCGGAGGATTCGTGGAGCTGCTGATGCTTGTTGATGGCCTGGAATATGACGTGCTGGGTAAGTGTGTTAATGTCCCTGAGGAAACCTCGCAGGAGAATAATTCATGACTTCAGACGTTCTATCACGCTCAGGTTTCTCCTCCTCATCCCAGCTCCTCTTCTCATCTCCCCTCACTCTCTTCCTCACTTTCACTTCAATTCCCATTTGTGAGATGCGCGTCCACTTCAAAGCCTCAAACAGCTTCACTGTTCAGCTGGAGCGGACTTCAACACAGGCGGAATTAAAGGGTGAAAGCTCAGACGCAGAGAGCCGAAGCAGGAGGATGATGATGATGAGGAAGGATGCTGCTGCTTCAGAAACAGTTTCAGTCTTCAGTGGGTGAAAACATCATCCGGCAGGAAAGTTTTGAAACTCTTGATGGAGCGACAGCAAGTTCACACCAACAACCCACCAAATCCCACCAATCACAGCCAGAGATGCATCCTCTCAGGACCAGACCATTCTGTCCTGTGATTGGTTCCTTGGATTCAACAGTGTCAGGCTAAAGTAAATAACTGATATCATCTTTCTCAGCACACACGTGCACGTTGCACTGAGGTCACATGTGCTGAAAGTACTTCAATTCTTCACCATTTACTCACAATTATACACCAAGCAGTCAATAAGAATACACGCCGGCCACGTGCTGCGTGGTTTGACTCTGGGCGGGGACAGGAATCATGTTCATCCCCTTTAAAGCAAGTCCTGATCGCACAGACCATCAGCTCCCATCAGGTTCAAGTGCAGAGACGAGTCCTCGCAGCGAGAGAGAGGCTGTCAAGTCTGGATCTACGCAAACCAGGTCACTCTCACCACACGCACACACACACACACACACACACACACACACAGTCACAGTGTGTGTGTGCGTGTTTAACGGTTGACCAGCAACACCAGCGTTTGTGTGTGTGTGTGTGTGAATACGCCTACTTACTTGTTTACATAATCTGGTATGAATAAACATGAGATGATTTATGAATAAACATGGACGAGGCAGCGGCGCGAACACACACACACACACACACACACACACACACACACACACACACACACACACACACTCCTGCATTAGTGTGTGTGTGTGTGTGTGTGTGTGTGTGTGTTTGTGTGTGTGTGTGTGGACCAACTATTGATTTGATTTGATTTTCTGGAGGACTTTCAGGAATGGACACTTTAACTTCACCGTGTTTTAACATTCAAACAGCTTCCTGTGATGCAGATACACTGAAGACATTTATTCAGAGTACAAATACACTGAAGACATTTATTCAGAGTACACTCATGTTTGCAGATCATTGGCTGCATGGCTGCACTACTATCATACAGTCATCAGGAGCGTGTATGTATGTGGTTTGAAATCATACGAGGAAGACTTTTTTGAAGGATATTCTAATATTATATCACAGCAGTGATACTTAATACTTAATACTTAATGCTCCCTTGAGCCAGAGGAAGAACCCTTCCAGGGTCAGGGTGTGTGTGGCCACGTTGCATCCTGAATTATTCTTGGTCTAATGAGAACAGGGCTGATTTGATCTTCCGTCTTTCAGCATCCACAGTGAAGTGTGAATATCACTCCACGCTGTCAAAAAGCAAACAGGAGACTGCAGAAGGGTTTTTTTCTGTTTTTGTGCATGAACAAACTGCAGTTGTGCTCCAGCAGATTGAGGAAACTAGTAAACTGTAAAACTAACCGACGACCTGCACGTGTTGCTTTTCAGGGCAGAAAAACTCTAAAGGTAAAGTAAAAGTCTGGTGTGAGATGAGTTTTGATTGATTCGTTCAAATAAAAAGAAATGACCTGAATGCTGACATCATTGAAGTCCCTGCTCCAGCCTGCAGGGGGCAGTGCAGCTCACCTGCAGGTCCCCTATCAGCTCAAATTCAAATCAGTTCACCTCAGAGGTTGATTTTAGCATGAATAAAAGCCACCAGAGGACCTCCTAAATGTGTCGCTGGTGAGTGTAACCACACACACACACACACACACACACACACACACACACACACACACACACACAGCTCTGGGAACTCTCAGCAGCTCATGAATATTCATGCGGCAGCAGCAGTTCTGTCGTTCATTCTCACACACGTTCATTCTGTTTTCTTCTCTCAGGCTTCACACTCGTCCTGCTTTTCTTTTTCTTCTTCTCTTCGTCTTTTCTTTCTCCCTCAGCCATTACTTCTCACTCCCTCCTCACATGCTTTCAATTCACTTTCTTCCCTGTCTTCTCTCCTCCTCCCTTATCTCCTTTTCTCCCTCTGTCTCCTTTCCTTGTTCCTCATGAGTTCATTCTTCCTCCTTTCCATATTTACTTCCTTGCCTCCTCTTCCTCCATCTCCTTTCTGCATTTCACGTTTTTGAACTATAATATTTTCTTTTAAAATAAACGACCCAGCAGTTGATAAAAGTACAGCGAAGACTATTTGATAAATGTTAAAAGTGCTTTGTCTACAATAACCAATCGATGGATTAATAGAGGAAATAATCAGCAGATTGATCCAGAATGAAAAGAATCATTAGTTACAGTCTGATAGAAAATAGAGTCAAATGAAGCTCAACCAGCTCCAACAGTAAAATCCTGCTTGGACATGAACGACTGAGTCACAGTAAACTGATGAGAGTTTTAGTTCTTTTAGTGATGTGAAGCATCTAAATACTTCATCCAGCAGGAAGACAGCCTCCATCACCACTACTTCAACCAAACTACAGCAGACAGACAGACAGACAGACAGGAACACAGCCTCCATCAACTACTCCAACCAAACTACAGCAGACAGACAGACAGACAGGAAGACAGCCTCCATCACAACTACAACAACCAAACTACAGCAGACAGACAGACAGACAGGAACACAGCCTCCATTAACTACTCCAACCAAACTACAGCAGACAGACAGGAACACAGCCTCCATCACAACTACAACAACCAAACTACAGCAGACAGACAGACAGGAAGACAGCCTCCATCACAACTACTCTAACCAAACTACAGCAGACAGACAGGAACACAGCCTCCATCAACTACTCCAACCAAACTACAGCAGCAGCAAATGGACATTAAACCATCAGGATACACTGACAGACAGCAGACAGACAGACAGGTAAACAGACAGACAGACAGATAGGTAAACAGACAGACAGACAGACAGGCTGTATGTGACTCACGTTATTTGATGCTGAAACTGTTTCTTTGCTTCATGGAGGTGAACTGGTCAGAACTGCTGCAGTTGATGATGATGATGATGATGTTGACAGAACTCGTCTCTTCTTCCTGTTAGCTAATCTCATATCCACACTGGAATAGCCTACTAGCGCACAGTAGCTAACTCTGCCGGTTGTTCAGTTTAAATAAAGTTGTAAACTCTGCACAGTTTATTTGTTTTGAGGGTGAACGTCGGTGTTTTCTACATTAATGTCCACAGACAGTTTGACAGCAACGTGTCCGCCTCACGTTATTAACCTCACCTGGCGTCCCGTCCTCGCTGTCAGGGTGTAATGTCCTTCTTTCACCACATACACAGGATGTAGTTTACCATGATGAAAAACCAGGGGGGCGCTGTTTCACCACTTTTCAGAGATTTAACGAAAACTGGACGAGGTGAATAAGACAGTGATGTCACCGCTGCGGAAGTTATTACTGTTGGATATTTTATTGATTACTTTTAAAGAAACTGAATATATTTTGGTTTTTGGAACTTGCGATGGACATTTTTCACAGTTTGCTGACAGTTCACCAGACTATTAACTGAAAAAAACAAAGCTAATTTTAAAATGAGCTTTAATTAGATTACCATGTGATCATGTGTGATCTTAAATGAACGATCTGTTTCTGCAGTGTATTTCACACCACATGCTGTTTGCATTTCTATCACAATACAATTATTGTTCCTTTATTTCTGTCAAACTGTCTGGATTCATCAGAGGATTTTTTTTAAATTAATAAATCAGATGTTAAAAGCAAAGCTGAGAATCATTTTTGAGCAACACGATGAGTGCTACTACTACTACTACTACTACTATTAATAATAATAATAATAATAATAATATTAATAAAATGATTTAAGTATGTTTTAATATCAGTATTTCTGTGCTTTGACTGTTTCTACTGTTTCATAAGTAAAGGATTTGAATGCTTCCACCAACAGGACACATCACAGGAATTTGAGGTGGCAAAATAATCACCAACACCAGAGGAGTCGAAAACACGACTGCAGAGGAAACAGGTACATGAAGCACGAAAGAATTAAGAACAGACACTGCAGACTGTTAAATAAACAAGTTTTCAGAAGTGAAAATTAACATTTTTAGACCTGATGATCAGATATGATTGTCAGATTAAAATTTTGACCTCAAATTACATCAGAATTATAATTATTATCACATGAAGCTGAAGTGCTTCACATAAAAAAGACAGAATGAACATAAAATCAGGGATAGAAAACTAATGTAAAAATAAGATGGAGAATAAACCAACAGCCCATTATTTGAATCTGTACTGAGGATTCAGAATCACATCGCAGTGCACAAATATAATGAATAAAATGTGCAGTTATTCACTCCTCATTCACACAATAAGAGAAGACCTGCAGACAGCGTTGTTTGGTACGTTTCTGATCAGACAAACACACGTTGACACGTCAGAGGAAACAACAGGCTGCCGGTTAGCAAGAAGCTAACGTGAAAAGCCAGACAAGCAGATGAGAGCTGAACTCCTGCAGCTTCAGTGTGTGTTTGTTCATAGGCTGTGACCTTTACCTGACCTTTACCTGACCTTTACCCGACCTTTACCTGACCTTTACCTGACAGACTCATCCAGATCAACTCAAATCTCAAACATCTCACTTCACGTTTACATTATTTATCTCTGTAATTTGCTTCTTGTTGTTTTGTGAATTGCTGAACTGCTCCCAGGACTTTCGAACTGTTCACTTTAAAAGCTCTGACAGCTCTGATCAATAATTCAGGAACGTTCCAGCTTTCCCTCCTGAAAACCGTCGCACTGACAGAAGTCCAAACTCTGACCCAAAGTCAAAATATTTCGACTACTGATAAAATCTCTGGTTATTCATCTGAAAGATGATTTTGTGGCTCAGCAGCTTCAGCTTCGCCCCAAAGCAGGAGGACAGCGCCTCCCTGTGGCCACATGGACACACTGCAGCTTCTACAGCACACTGACTGAAGGCTCAAAAGTTTTGTTGTGAAATTAAAGTTTACTTCGGCTTCGAGTTCATAGTAAAACTGGAGTTTTTTTGTTTGGATCTGACAGCAGAGTCGCATGAAGGTGGACTTCAGTTCTGTTCATAAATCTGAACCGAACAGGAAGCGTTAAACTTCAACTGCCCTCAAATTCGTCCTAAAAGAGATTACTCTCAGTCCCAAACTGAGTGTCCATGATTTCATTTTACAAGATGTGACTGATTGGAGGCCAAACATTTAATCTAACGACCATATCTGATCAGAAACTCTAATAATGACCATTTTAATAATAGTTGAAAACTTGAAGATTTAACACTCTACAGTGTCTTGTTTGATTGTTTTTTTTTTGCAATAGCATTAATGCTGTAGTCACTTTATCCAACATGTGCAATTTGTGTAAGGTCTGTGAAATTCTACAGAATTTGTGGGAGTATATTTTTATGGTAATGTGTCTTATAGTTTGCAGCAATATAGATTTTTATATAGATTTTTTACACGTTTTCTCTTATATAGTACTTTGTATAAAATGTACATATAGTCAGCTTTTATTTTGTATTCTGTATTTCTCTATTTCTGTTGCTATTTTTTTTTCTCCCCAACTGCCATTACCTGCTGCCTGTAATACCTGAATTTCCCTGGCTGGGGCTTAATAAAGTCCATCTTATCTTTTATTTCTTCACTGCATCACAAACCTGTTTCCTCTGCAGTCGTATTTTTTTATATTATATATATGTTTATATTATTGACTTTTTAAAGATTCCTGTCATGTGTCCTGTTCTTAGTGGTGGAAGTGATTGAGTCTTTTACTTATTAAACAGTAGAAACAGTCTAAGTACAGTAATAGAGATATGAAAACATAAAGTATCAAAAGTTAAAGATATCAGTGTAGAAAAACAGCTGAAATTCTATTATATATACATATATAAAGTAACTGAATAACCATTATTGATGCATTAATGTGTTAACAAATAATAGAAAAAACGATCTTATATTTTGTTTGCAAAATGTTTTTTTTAAATAACTGAAGCTGTCAGATAAATGTAGTGGAGTAAAAGCAGAAAGTAGCATAAAATGGATATACTAAGTACAAGACTGTACTTCTGTACAGCACTTCAGTAAAAGTACTTAGTTACTTTTCACCTCTGCCTGTTGAAGAGTAAGAGGAGGAGACGTCACTGATCTGAGTTCATCTTTAATGACACAAACAGCTGATCAGCCTCATACATCAGCTCATCAAACATCAATAAATTAACACGTTGTTGAAAAATTAAAGGGAACATTTTATTTTTTTATGATCTGGAGCTGATGAAATGTTCGACTGTGCACACCGAAGCTGAGATACTGAACCCTGTATGTATAAACCCAGAATATGAAGTTATTTCAACCTTCTGAGACACAAAGTGTGACTGTCAGCATCAGACTGCAGGAAATAAAACCAAAGAAAAGGACAAAAAGCTACAGAACAGAAGCTACTCACATAAATAAGCTTAAAAATGTTCGAACATCACTTTATAGGAAAAATATGACAGCTGAGATTTATTGCATTATATTGAACAGTCAGGGGATAAAAAGACAACAACGTTCAGCAGGGTTAATATTTCCGGAGGCTTTTTCTGTGTCAGCTGGTCAGACTTTCAGATGAGCCGAGTCTCTCGGTCTCAGTAAAACCGGACCTCCTGCTCCACGTTCACACGACATGTTGCATCACAAAGAAAATAAAAAGCACCGTTAACCATCGACCCTTTTCACATGACGTTTGGTTTCCTGGATACAGAGAGAACGGAGCTTTGCTGAGGCTCCATTCAGGCATGTTTGTAGGAGACGATCAACTGTAAATAAAAACAGACTGAATGATTAGTTTTACATGCAGGAGGTGACGGACCCTGTCTCAACCCTCTCAGGCTGCATCCCAGCACACAGCATGTTAACCGCAGTAAGCCAAACAAACCAGGAAGTCCCGCTGCATCCGGTCGCAGAATGCAGGCCAGCATGCTTTTCTCACCCACAATCCTTTGCACAGTGGAAGGTGCGTCACATCGACTGAGCCGGCGACAGCACGGTCATACAAAGTCTTGGCTTCTGTTCCAAATCACAAACTGTTTCTTTTACTTTTATAAACTGTGAAGGATGTGTGAGCAAGACGGTCAAAGTTCAAGGCACGATGTTATGATGAAGTAACGCATCCCAATTGTTTGCATACTGCATGCAGCAGTATGTACTCTGGGAGGGCAGCTGCAGGACTGAATGGAAAAAAAAGTGTGCAATTTGGAACTCGGCCATAGTGTAGCCTGTATGTAGCCTGAGAGACGAAACCCAGGGCAAAGAAAGGCTGGGTCACTACCTGATGCTCTAAAAGGAGGAGTCCACTGATTTTACAGCTCAGAGTGTGGGATCAGTACACGAAGCCTTCGGTGTCTCAGAGGGAGCTGTGTGATGTCTGATAAATGTCCTCGAGTGATGTCACTCGAGTCAGCGTCGGCTGAAGACTGGGGTGGAGTCAGATGTCTGCAGCTGCTGCTCACCTCTGCTGCAGGCTACAGGCTACATTAGCTGCTGCTAGCATAACACACCAACAACCTCCGAGCGAACTGTGGGCGGTCGAGTTGCATTGTGGGTAATGCAGGCACCAAGTTTTGAGGAGAAAGTGGAAACAAAAGACGATATCTCTGCTGCATTGACTTGGATCCATTGTTTTACCCGTCCATCATGAGTGTGACACGCCAGCATCCTCAGTGAACATGACACCGTTTTCTAAACGACAAACTAATGAAAAGAAACAGAACGATTTCGCTGACATGAGGTCAGACATCAGGTAACGCTGGGGATCACGTTGTGTTCTGCAGTGACGCGTTCAGACGTGTCACTTCCTCCCGCTGTGATCACATGATTAAGAAGCTACAGCTGATATAAAGGAACAGAACACGAGTCAACATGAAGCGCCGCCTCCACCTCACCAAGCTCCTTCCTGTTTGCAGTCGGCGATCAGACGGTCATGTGACACAATGGGCAGGTTTGATTCCTGCGACGGCAGCTTCTTCTTCTTCTTCTTCTTTTTGACTGCAACTCTCTCTCTCTCTCTCCTCCACACACACACACTATCTCTCTCTATCTCTCTCTCTCTCTCTCTCTCTCCGTCTCTCTCTGTCCATCTCTCAGGTGCGCCTCCTCTTGGCTCCTCCCGGACTCGCCGGGTTGGAAGACGACAGCAGTTTCTCGGCCGCTCGACTCCTCTTCCTCTTCTCCGCCTCCTTCCCTCCTCCCCCTCCTCCTCCTGCTGCGCCTCCTTCACCCCCTCCCTTCTCCTTGTCTCGCTCTCTCTCTTTGTCCCGACCGCTGCTCGTTCGCTCCGACATCTTCACTGATGAGTTACTTCCTGGAGAGAGAGAGAGAGAGAGACAGGAAATGAGTGACATCAACACAAAACCTTATGGAAAAACTCAACCATCCGATTGGTTGAAATATTGAAACTGTGGACATCAGTCATGAATATTTGTGTTCCGGTTCAGGAGTTCCTCTGCAAACGTCTGACGCTGAGTTTTGTGGTGAGGCTGCAGGAACATTTTCTTCTCATGAAGCTCATATTTGTGCAGGTGTTGCTGCAGCAGAACAAAGCACCACCACTGCAGAGTCTTCATCAGGGTCTTCACCCTCAAACAGGGCTTTGATTTCCTCTCTGACTATCCTCTCTCTCTCTCTCTCTGAGGGTTTTCTTGGTCTTCCAGACCTCAGCTTGACCTCCACTGTTCCTGTTAACTCACATTTCTTCACTCCATCACAAACTGAGGAAGAGCTACCTAAAGACACTTTGCTGGTTTCTTACAGTCTTCTCCTGCTTTGTGGACAACAACTGTTGTAATTTTCAGAGTGCAGGCGGCTGATTAGAGGAGAAGCTGGCGGCTGATTGTCGGAACAAGGTCTGGGGAGTCAGAGACTTCATGAAGCTTTGAAGTTTGCATCACTTGGCCTTTTCCTAACGATGACTGTGAACAAGCCACAGACTGAACAAGCTAATTAAGGTCAGAAACCTTGTTAAAAGTTATCTGAGAGCTCAAATCTCTTGGGCTTCCCAAACTTTTCCTTTTTCCTTATTCTTGCTTCAAAAGTTGAAGAGGATGCTTCATCTTTAACTTTCTGACTTTTGGAGGTCAGTCCAGTTTGTACTCACTTAAATATTCACAGAAACACAAAGTTTTTCATACAACTGTGACATCACATCACGTTTTTTCTTCCAGAATAAAAGCTTCATGATTAGAGAGCAGCAGGAGACAGAGTGATTCGTTATGCTGTCATCTTTTCACCGCAGCAGGAGGATTATCTCATCTCTCCAGTTCTGCTCTGATCACCATCAGGATCTGCCTTAAAGGTCTGTGTGGTTTCTGACCTCGAGTAGCACCATGGAGCTGTCCTTCAATCAGTGGGTCTGTTTGTCCTGTGCATGAGGACACTGCCCACACAGTCCTGCCAACGCTCTCACTCTATTCCAGTGATCAGCAGGTGGCAGAGACGCACAGAGAAGAACAGCCAGGTAGTTCTCAAAGATGGGAATACTTAAAAAACATTTTATGAGGAAGGAAATGCAACACTTCTGTTAGAGCTACAGAACACACAGAGTTCTGATGTAAGCAGAAAGAGAACAACAAAAAAAGTCCACAGGAAACTTAAGTTTGGCAGCGGAAAGAGACATGAAAGACAGAGAGACAGAGAGAGACAGAGAGACAGAGAGAGACAGAGAGACAGAGAGAGAGAGACAGAGAGAGACGATACACAACAAAGGCCTGCTGGAACCGAACACCTTCAACCTTCAGCTCCATCAAACAGACCAGTACCTTCTTCATGTGTAGCTGGAGGTTCTCTCTCCATCCTGAACTCGTCTTTGGTCTCCTCCTCTGAGCCCAGCTTCCCTACACACACACACACACACACACACACACACACACACACACACACACACACACACACACACACACACACACAGAGTAGGATTTTAACACTTTGGCGACTCCTGCTGGTTGCATCACAACATCACTGTTAGAATCCACATCAACAACGAGACCTCAGTGTTTGGTGGAACGCTCCACACTGACTCCCACCTCCATCCATCCGTCTGCGTCCTCGGCAGCAGGACAGCAGAACAAAGTGTCTCCACCAGGACGACTGGCAGCAGAAACTTACTACACAAAAATCATGTTCCTGCAGCCTCAGCAGGAAGCAACCAGCAGTGAACAGCAGGCGATTGGTGGGATTCAAACGGCTGTGTGTGGAGTCAGCGTGGAGAGATGAGACAAGCGAGTGACTCTCATCTAAACCGCTTTTAAAAACTGATTCTACGTGGATCGGCCTGAAGAGTCTGCAGCCATGCTAGCAGCTCAGTGAGGCACAGCGCTTTGAGCTACATGCTAACATGATAAAACGCAGCAGAGGCTGATGGGAATGTCACTAGCTTTGCAAAAACCAAAGTCCTGGTCATGTTACAATGTTGAGCTGATCTGGATCTCACAGTTCATCCTGAGGGGAACGTGAACGTCTGAACCACATTTCATCACAATCCATCCAACAGTTGTGGAGATGTTTCACTCAAAGCTACAAATGCTGACCTCAAGTCAGTAGGATTCATCCCGAGGGGAACATGGACCAACCCAAAAAGCAACACTGTCACTCATAAAGACACGCTGACAACAAGACAGGAACTCCTGTGACCAGTCTCCACACAGACAAAAAACAGTCTGTCGTGGTCTGTAGGCGAGAGCAGAGCTGATGAAAAGGTCGTGATGGCATCACATCCTCATCCTCATCCTCATCTCAGCAATCATTAGTGTGAGTGTGGAACATGTTCCAGCGTCTGCAGGGAGTCACATGATCATTCACGTCCTCACCTTCTTTCACCTCCTGGATGATGTCATCGGGCAGAGAGAAGCTCTTCTCTGTGTTTGGAAACGGCAAGATCTCCGACTCGTGCTGCATCACGCGCGCACACACACACACACACACACACACACACACACACACAGCAGTCAAATAACAAAGATTTCAAAATGAAACGACACACAGCGTGTGTGCATGTGTGTGCGTGTGTGTGTGCGTCCTCACCAGAGCCTGCATGTCATACATTGTTCCCAGATGATCCCAGATGACGGAGGAGGACACCTGCCGGCCGATGTTCTGACTGAACTTATCTCTGATACAGATCATATGGAAGTGACGGTTCACTCCTGCAGAGAGAGAGACAGACAGAGACAGACAGAGACAGAGAGAGACAGAGAGAGAGACAGGCAGAGACAGAGAGAGACACAGAGAGAGACAGGCAGAGACAGAGAGACAGACAGAGACAGAGAGACAGAGAGAGACAGAGAGAGAGACAGGCAGAGACAGAGAGAGAGACAGAGAGAGAGACAGGCAGAGACAGAGAGAGACAGAGAGACAGAGAGAGAGACAGGCAGAGACAGAGACACAGAGAGAGAGACAGGCAGAGACAGACAGAGACAGAGACAGAGACAGAGAGAGACACGCAGAGAGAGAGAGACAGGCAGAGACAGAGAGACAGACAGCGAGACAGACAGAGAGAGAGAGATGCAGAGACAGAGAGACAGACAGAGTGAGAGAGAGTCAACTGTGTCCCTGTTCAACATGTCAGCACTGCAAACAGAACCAGACCATTAAAACAACACAGATCTGAACCTGAAGCTACTTCCGGTCACACATCATAACGCAGCCTGCAGTCCTGCTCGGACTGAGTGCGGGGTCCTGCGGCGGGACGCGGTGGGGGGGTCAACATACAAGGATGGATGCAGGACACTGACAGCTGTGTGTTTCCAACAAACTGGCCTCGTTAGCGGCCTGATCAGCTGGTCCTCACCTGTCTAAGCTTCCGCTGACCTCACACATATTTAAGTTTCCATAAATAAAAAGATCAACCAAAAGTAAGCTGCTTCACACGTTCACCATCAAAAACACACCAGCCAATATAAACATAATCTCCATTTATTCTATAAAGAGTTTATGTAATTCTAACGGAGCTGTTTGCTATCAGCTAAAACTAAACTCTGGACATGATTTAAAACGCTACAGAATTAACAGAGGGGCCAGAACCAGGAACCGTTCAGGGCCACTTTCCATGACCCCCCGTTTGGGACACACTGGGTTAACTGGTAGAACTGTGTAGCAGTTAGCCGCTGGGGCAGCTAACAGGCTAACAACGTTAGCTGCTTCTTACCGACGGGTTTGTGTCCGATCATCGCGTGAAACAGACAGACCTCCACCTCGTGGCTCCAGACCACCGAGTCCTCCCCGGGAACCAACCCCGAGTCTGGAGGCTTCTCGTCGGTCTGATTCAGCGTCACATCTGCTTCCCCCATTTTCAACTAAAAGGCTAAAACAGGCTGGAAGAAGCTAACAGAGCTACCAGACACACAGCTCCGTTTCGAGATGTTTTGTTCCGCCTCCGCCAGCGGCAGACCGGAACTGTGATTACACTTCCGGGTTTTATTTTTCAGAATAAACATGTCCGAATACTTGATTTTAAAACTCCCAAACTACTACATTATTAAATAAATTAAAAACATCATTAATGACCGAATTTATTATCATTTATATAATCAATCAATCAATATATTATAGCACATCTCTAATCTTTTTCAGAATAAAAGCTTAACAGCAGAAGTCAGCAACGCTTACATCTTGACTGATAACCTCTGTTTGCATGTTGAATAAACAAATGAATGAATGAATAAGCAAGCAATACACAAGTTGGTCGTAATGTAATAATACCAGGCAGACCTGCTGGCTTATGTTTGGATCTTTCATATTGCTTAAAATCATAAATTCAATTTTTCTGTAATTATTGGCCGTGTGATTCATTGTCATTTGTTTAAAAAAAAACCTTTAAATCTGTCATTTGCATGAGGATCCTCTGCTAAATTGTATTTCCAGTGTCAACCCAGTATCAGAGGCCAGTTACGTGATGAGAGTTAACTGGGAGAGATGGGATAATCTGTCACATCATCATGTTGGATAAATCCAGTTTCCTTAGAATAATTTGAAATACCGTCCATTGTTAGGAGACTGTTTCAGTGTTTGTCACCTTCTACTAAATTTGTACTTGGATTAAAAGATGATGTAATGCTGCGAACCGTTCAGGACACCACCTGACCGGACAAAGTTGAAATGATCTGATCAGATTTGACTGATCTGTGTGTTGACGTTTGAATTCTTACGTCAGAACTTGATTGGCTGAGTAAGATCAATTTCAAATATTTATCAAGATTGTTTTCTCAAGTGTTGGAAATGTTTTCTGTATGAAAAAGATTTCGAATTACCTGTAAATGCAGATGCAATGGACTCAGTGGTATTTTAATTTCAACATTCAGAATTCAGTAAAGGTTAAATATTTCACTTATTCAGCTGCATAAGGTTCAAATTACTGTGGCTTTTATTTGGGAGCTTCCAGTATGTAGGTGTGGATGTGTCCTCATTAAACATGGAGTTACTCAGCAGTGACTCATCTATTGTACTGCACCTCCTCAGTTGGTTTGTAACACTGTCTTTACTTTACACAACCAAGTTCAGTTAAGCTGCTGTTAGAAACTGTCATTATTTAACTGGACCAACATGTGACAAGAATGCAACTTAAAATATTTCAGTTTTGGGACACTTTATGTAAAGTCATATTACTTTGAGTTATTTATTAATATTAATAAAATACCAAATATGTATAAATATCCTCAAACTGCTAATAAAAATGAAGTTGGTAACAGTGAATTTGTGCATCAAAGAATCAGACTGATTCAGAGTTATGCTTCTCTATACGGTGATCAAAACACCAAAAACTTTATTGCAAATAAAACAGATACAGTCGGGGCCGTAAAACGACCTCCTGCACGAATGCAACCAGAGAGAGAAAGAGAAAGAAAAACGAAAACGGTACATTATATTGAAAATGATGAGGGGCTACTGAACTTCACTGAGCTGAATATGAGCATATACTTCTAACTTCTTTACATCAAAATACAAAACTGTGCATCTCTTAATAAAGCTTCAACACCAATAACATCGAGAATAATAATGCGAGGCTGAATATGTCCAGTCAGAGCGGCTTTTTCTCACGCGTCCAAAAACTGATAGATCTGTTCGTTCATTTCAAACTGTGACAAAGACTTAAAAATGACGTCCTGGAGAGTGAAATGTTCTGATTTCTCCAAGACTTCAAATACAAATTACTTCCCAAAATGCCATTCAATACATTTATATTAATACTGTAAGCAGTAATACAATAAAAAAAAAATTAAGGAAAAAGTCAGAACGTTTAAATCTCCTAAAAAAATAATCAATAATTCAAACTTTTATTTTGAAATTCTGACTTTTATACAAAAACTGACTCTTAAAGAAACTGACTTTAAAGGGCCACTCCACCAATTTTAGATATCAAGATCAGCTTGTCTTGATTACTGCACCAACTCAGCCTGTGAGAGCAATTTAATGCCTTCTATCAAGTTGCATTATGGGAAATGTGGCTCGAAATGAAGCTTCTGCTGCTTCAGTTTTGGCCTTTCTTGTTTTCATGCGTCTCTTCTGAGTCACCTGACTTTACGGATGTGTGATAGTAAATTGCTGGGCGAGCCCTGTAATCCCAAAATTCTGACTTTTGGCTATAAATTCTGACATTTTCCTTCAATTTCTGATTTATATCTTAGAACTGAGTATATTGTCATTTTGTCTGACCAACAGTTGAGCACAGAGAAAAGTAGTGAATCCTGAATTTAGAAAAATCTGTCGATCATTATAGACGAACATGAAATCATCAGTTCTAAGAAAGTTGAGTTTGTTCAAACCAGATCAGGATCAGTCTGAGAACGCTTGTGGTAAAAAACCCTGAAATCCCTTGACTCATTCTCAGTTTACTGGATGAAGAGGTCACATGGCACCTCTCCTTGCAGCCTTTCCACCAATAAGATCTGAGCATGAGGACTGGGAGGACTGGAAATACTCAGCAGAGGAGGTTCAGTCTGCCTCCTCCTCCCTTTACTCCTCTCACAGGCCAGAACTTTAAGACTGAAAACTGGTGTCTGGAGGGTTCACCCAGCTTTGTTTAACCAGGCAGGTTAACGCTCACCTGTCCTCTCTGCCGAAATAATCAGGTAGACTTTGCAGATCCTGAAGAAGCAGAACTAACAGAAAGGTGCTGAGCTTGGGGAAAACATTTGGTCCCTTTAGTTTAGAACTACAGCTGTTGTCAGTTTTAACCTTCGCTTATCCATGAAGAGTGCACGCTCTAAAACGTTCACACCTGTGAACAGGTGCCATCAGTGAGATTTATTTCCTGTTAAACGGCTGGAACAGAGAACTGATGCACTCATACAGTCAGCATTTAGACAAGAGGCTGTAAACACAGGACAAATAACAATTAAACACCTCTAATAGATTTTTTCATCTTGAAATTCTGGCCGTGTACAAGAAAAAGTCAAACTGAACCATCAGAAAACGCTGATGTGAGAAAGCAGAAGGCAGAGTGAGCAGCAGCCCGGCGCCAAATAAACCAGGAAGTGATTAAAGCCTGAGACAAAGAACCACACCTGGATGAGTCACAGGTGGCCAGCATGCGGCGTGGAGGAGGTGAGCTCAGGTACCTGGGATGACTTACATGACTGAGAATGGCGGTTCTTTGTTTGGAGGCTTTAAAGACACAGAAAGTTCAGAGCGAAGACGACAGAAGAGCTTGTTTTAGCGAGGCCAAACCCTCCTTCAAACGGTGGAAACTCAACGGTTTCCTGGTCTATCTGAGCCAGCGAGCTGCTAACACACAAGATCAGATGTGACGATGCTGCGGCTGGTTTCACACGATCATATCGACTCCACGTTCCCAAACATATTGCTAGACAAAGTTTAACTCCGTGAACGCACAATAAGACCAAGGTGGCTCTCGCTCGGAGGATGGTTTCGGGTTAAATGGTTCGAATCTGGAGCCGCAGAGGTTTTGAGTTCCTGTGTGAGAGCAGCTGAGAGACGGACAGAGGAATCATGGCAGGCACCGAGTCTGAGCTGTTGGAACGAAACAACCTTTAATCATAAACACCACCACCGGTAGCACGACAGCAGCCGTTACCACGGAGACCAGCGGCCGTTCCCGTGGTTATCAGAGACGAACATGTTGGCTACATGAGCCCCGTTTCCCCCGGCGACGAACAGGAAGCTGGAGAGGTGGGAGCGGGAGGGGCTTCAGTGAAATGTGGTGGCAGCAGGCTGGATGAGAAGTGTTTGAAGGGGGGCAGGAAGCGATGGATGCTATTGGTCCTTTTTCTCCGACTCTGATGATTCCTCTTTAGCGCCCTCCTCCTCAGGAGAGGACTCCTCGTACCTGGAGAGGAGGAGAAAGAGGAAGACGAGGAGGGATGAAGGGACAAAACAGGATGAGAAACAAATTTATCATCCTGACAAATGTTCAGTGAAACATCATCAATCAGAGTTTTTTTTCTCTTCTGCATCATTGTTTCCACTGATCAGAAAAAATCCTCATATTTGTAGCAGCAGCTCTGCTCCTGATCACAGTCGGCCAGAACAAAGCGACACAGCGACCTCGAGTCTCAGCGTCAGCCTCAACGTCGTGAAAGCTGCTGAGGACGACCTGGTGTCAGTCGCCAGGAACACAACACAACTCCAGTCCTGCTGGCGGCCCCTACAGGCCGCTGTGGTCATTACAGCCACAGAAGACGAGTCGAGCAGAACAAAGCGATGATTTTGTCACTGGAGGAAAGGTCATGGGGTTCATGACAGATTTGTTTTTTTTTGTGCAGAAAGGTTAAATATAAGGTAACAATAACAATATCTTTGTCTACATTCATTTTTTTGCGAACAAAACATTTGAGGTGGGGGTCCCCTTAAATTTGGTCATTAAACAGTTCTGACTGACATAAACACACAGTGAGATGATTTATAAGTTTTAGTTTCATATTCTACAGTTTAGAATAAATTAAAATAATAACAATGACTTCTAACCAAAGACCGAGATAAATGAGTTCATATGGAGCCCAAACTGATGGAGTGATGGTTGCACTCGTTTATCTGGTGACACACTGAGAGACAGATGAACAGATGGGTGGAGGGATGGACGGATGACAACACTCGTCCTGTTAACGGGCTGATTACCTGCCCAGGTGAGACAGGAGGGGGAGAGTAAAGAGAAAGGGGCGGGGCCTCTACATGTGGGGCGTGGGCTGTAAGCGGCGGCGGCGGGGGGAGGAGCCTGTCGCCATAGAGACGGCATCCATGGAGCTAGCCAGGCTGGCGGGCGAGCCGCTGACAGTTGGGAAGGAAGTGAGCCTGGGAGAGCCAGGGAGAACTTCCTCTGACGACTCATAGCTAACCACGGGGGAGACGGAGGGGGGAGAGAGGGGGGGAGAGGAAAGAATGGATGGGGAAGGAGAGATGTGGCAGACAAAAGAAGAAGAGCCAGAGAGGAAAAGGTGATAAAAAGAGGAAGAAAAGACAGAGAAAGAGAGAATGTGGTAAGTTTTTATCTTAAATTCTAATGTTAAAAAACCACTACAGAGCTCTACTGCCAAAATATCTGAGAGACGAGAGGGGAGGAGGAGGAGGAGGAGGAGGAGCGAAAATGACACAAAGGATGAGAGAGATGAGAGGAGGTGGTGATGGAGCAGAGGAGGAGAAGAGAGGAAAAAGGGAAGAGGAGGAGAGACTGAACAAGGTGTTGGGAAATGAAGTGAGGAGCTCTGGAGGAGGAGACTGTCAATCAAAGACGTCACAGTGATGAGGATGAAGAGATGAGACAGACAGACAAAATATGAGTGTCTGTCTGTCCAATCACACAGCAGGAGGAACTTAAGGTTTCACTTCACCAGCAGTTTTATAAACCGACCAATAAGCTGCGAGATCTCAACACAGATGCAGACGATTAAATGTGGGTCCCTGCAACTCAGATCATCACTGCTTACTGAAAACAGCTGATTCCAAATGTTGATCATCAGATTTATTAATTTCTACATCAACTACTAAAACGGCTAAAAGTCTCAACGACGTTCGACTAATTACAAAGAACAACTCTGATGCTGTTATTCCAACATCTGATCCAGTTCTCTGTTCTGGAATAAACGGCGTGGGTTAGTCAGCAGCAGCAGATCCTTTCCCTCGTTTTTAACACTCTGAGCTCCGCCCACGTCGAGCGTCACACAAACTGAAGCAGTGAAACTCAAATCTGGAGACTCCGAAGTGTCACGTGACTCTCGGGATGTGTGGTTGCCACGGTTACTCACCTAAACATCTCCGTGAGCTCTCCTTTGAGCAGTGCTACGATGACGGGGAAGCCGACGCAGGCTGGGACCAGGTAGAGCAGGGCGGGCTGTGGACAGACGGACGGGCAGAATCAGACAAGCAGCGTACCCTGTTTATCAATGTTTCACTAGTCACCCGGTAAACGAGCAGCAGAGCCAACAGACTCAACAAGACTGACGCTGAAAAGAGTTTCGTATACGTAGTGTCACCCTCCGACGGCTCTAAAGAGCGAGAGAGAGGCAGCAAGTGACTGAAGAAAGAAAACTCAAAGAAAACATGGGGGGTTTAGTTCCTGCAGCTCCTTCATACCTGGAACTACTCATTCAAAAAGGGGTCATTAAAAGACCCAGGTTAAGATACAGCTTCCTATGCCTCCCCGTTAAAAACGGTGGTTTGGCAGCGCCTTCATTTACATTCTACTTCTGGGCTGCACAGTCTAAGTTTCTTTTGGAATGGTTTATAGATGACCCCGATTCTACCTGGCTCAGTTGCGAATCAGCTTCCTTAGGCTGTATCCCTTTGCAGAACTTATTATATGCCTCTCCTGACAAAGTCGCAGCCCTGGTAAAAGACAATGTGCTTCTAAGGAATATGGTAGATATCTGGCGTAAGATGAGGAAGTTGGAGGGATATAGTCATTGTTTCTCTTTATTAACTCCTATTCATGAAAACCCTGACTTTCAACCTGGTCTTCATGCTGGCTTAGCTGCCTGGAAGCATAAAGGTATTAAAGTCATTGGAGACATGATGCAGGGCAATTCAGTTCTCACCTTCCAACAAATAAAAAGTAAATACGGCATCTCTAATAATGATTTTATTAAATTCCTTCAGGTTAAAAGTTTTATTTTGTGCAATTTGAAAGAATTCACTGGAGGCCTGGCTATTTCTCCAATAGAATCCTTACTGGTAAACGACAGGAGCCTTAAATTTTTTACCAAAAAGCTGTATAAGATCCTCTGTAATCTTAATGCTGATAATTCTGACAAAGTAAAAGGCAAATGGGAGTCTGATCTGGGTGCGATTGAGTCTGAGGATTGGAATGCCCTGTGTAGTCAGCCCTCTAGTGTTCTAGTGTCTAACGCTGCCTGGGAGAGGCAGTTTAAGATTTTGCATAGGCTCTTTATTACCCCTGAAGCCAGACGCAAAATGAATCCAACTTTGTCAGAGCTGTGTATAAATTGTCAGTCTGCTACCGGGTCATTTATTCATTGTTTGTGGAACTGTCCTCACATCCAGCAGTTTTGGACTACAATTATTCAACAGTTGAATGTAGCTTTTAAGCGGCACCCACATCTGGGCGCCAGGACCTGTCTACTGGGTCTTAATGATGAGTTACCTGCTGACTTTCGCAACAGAGACCTTTTGGACATCCTACTGCACTGTGCCCGGAAATGTATACTGGCCTTGTGGATCCCCGATAAGGCTCCCACTCTTGTTCAATGGCAACAAACTGTGATGAGTATCATCCCACTTGAAGCCTTTTCTACAGCGTTGAAGGATAAACCTTTCTTATTTTATCGGACCTGGGATCCATTCTTTGATTATTTGGGTGCATCTATATCCTGTAGGATGAGGTCTGGGCTTGTGGGCCTGGCCTGGTCTGGTCTAAGGCTGTAGAGCCATAATTTGATGTGATATTGTTATGTAGTACATCTTATGCTAACCTTGCTGGACTTGCACCCCCAGAGCTCCCAATTTATGTATTTATTTAATTGTGGGCTGTTTTCTTTTTTTTCATTTAATTTACTATTACTCTCATTTTGTTGTATTCTGTACCTTTGCCGATCGATTGTCTGTATTTTGAGCACTGGTGCTAATACTATGATTGTTTATTGTCCCTGTCAAGTCTGCTTTGCGCAAAAAGTTCAATAAAAATTATGTTGAAAAAAAAAAGAAAAAAAAAAAGGGGTCATTACGACCTGATTTTAATGACATAATGTCCTCAGACTGCAGAGCTTCAGTGTCCCAGCGGTGGTTTAAATTACAGAGATCTGTTCACCAAAATGTTTCAGGCTTCAGAGCTCTGCAGCCGTTTGAAGGGTTTTTCAGCACTGATTATTGGGGTTGGTGCTGGACCTCCCACCTCAGTGTCCTCATACCTGTGCGTGTTTGAAGGTGTGCATGACGAAGATGGTGAGGCCCAGTCCGAAGATGTAGGCCAGGAAACTGGAGTAGAAATATGTCCTGCTGTTCTTCTTTAGGCTGCAGGAAGACGGACAGTTCAAAACACGACAAACTGTAATCGACAACCGAGTGACAAGAAAAACGACGGACAGAAGAGCTTGACGCTGTTAACGGGAGAGGAGGAAGAGGAGGTGTCACCTGACGTCGAAGCGCAGCAGCAGGGCGATGAAGATACCTGGGATGACGATGTCGCCCAGACCCAGCATGGCAAAGTTACTGGCTTCAAGTCCTTTCTCCAACAAGTCCTGAGGAAAGACCACTGGAGGAGAGAGGAAACCACACGTGAACACCTGCTCGAACATATCAGACAGGACAAACATGAAAATAAAAACTCCTGGTTTGACTCAACCGGCTGCGACAGGTCGATCAGGTGACCAGCAGAGACTAAAAATAACCACTTTCTGAGAAACGTGAGCCCTGAGGCAGCGACTGATGCTTCCACCGACCATCACGCTGAGCAGAAACAACCGGCTCAGGCTCGTGTACTCACATTTGATTGGTGCTTCGAAGGACTTGGCAACTGTTACCATGACATTGGTCCCAAACACCTGGAGAGAGAGAGAGGAAGAGCACAGCAGACGGATGAGGTATAACTACTCTGCACAGGTGCAATGCTGCGTTCATGTGCTGCTGCTTTATTGTTGGAGACCACAAACTGCTAAACGATGAATAAAGTTTAAATTCTTCTTCATGGTTTAACAGCTGATCCTACGCGACGCCGTTTTGGACTGAGAGCAGTGATGAAGAATATTTAAACTGAAGCAACAGTCAGAATTGTGAAGACGGCAGAATCCTGATTCCTTATCGCTTCCTCCCTGGTCACTGTGTACGTTCATGTATTATCACGATGTTAGACTGTGATCACGTTACTATTTTTAATTGCTGCTGGTGATAACAATGATCGCAGAATTAAACAGTTAAATGTGGCATAAACAGCTGTAGAGGACGTCGATTCCTGCTCTGAGCACACATGTGGTTCTGAATCAAAGCTCTGGCGCGCTGCAGGGCTTTAATGTCACTTCTTTATTGCATCCAGGTGACGTTTTGAACAGGACTTCATACATGTGATTAATCATGTCAGGAGCTCTGAGTTGCTCTTACATTTTGCTTTTAGCAGGAAAAAGATATTTGATGAATGTGTCGTCTTTGGCTCCGTAGGTCCTTCATTAATGTTATTCTTACGGGTTTGATGGATATCTATGTCATCGTGGCAGCAACCATCCACTCTGCTGAAGTGTCTCTTGACTAAAGTCTGAACCTCCACCCGCTCCTCTGGACCTGAGCCTGACCTCTGACCTCTCTGAGTGACATTGAACCAATCACTGGGTCACTTTTTGTTTCCTTTTCCCTGTAACTTTATAGATACTGAGGGCGGAAACATTTGAACATTTAATGTGAACGTGTCATTTCTATTGTAAGTGATTGTGTTAAAACTCATCTCACCCAGAAGACGTCGTAGACGAACAGCCCCCCCAGCAGGATGCAGCCGGTACTGACGTTGTTCAGGTGGAGCAGCTCCACTCCATTCAGGGCAAACGCCAGGCCGAACAGGTTATTGGCTATCCAGTGCTGTGATGTCACAAAACACAATAAATTTCTTGCTGTCTTCAGTGATTGGTTACTCAGTATTGTGACATCATACAGCAACAGCAAAACAGCACCGTCGCACATTTAGTGTGAGGTCACATGATGGACAACAGTTACTATGGTGACAGTTAAGCTTTAACTTACCTTTTTGAGCAGGTACCAGACTCCCACCACACTGCTGATGAGCAGACACACCAGGTTCTTGGTGTCAAACTCATAGTTGACTATTTCTGCAGACAGACGGAGACACGCGGGTCTGAGCTTTGTTTCAGATTTCAATCTCTTAAAAAAATCAATTTGTGGTGTTAACGACTATAAAAAACCCCTCATCTGTCTTTTCAGAGGCAGTTTCCTGGCCGCTCTGAATGATTCACTGATCTCACTGTGGATTATCCGGAGCAGCAGAGTCTTTCTGGAGGGTGACGCTGAATATTTTACATGTCATGATTCAACACCGTCAACACAAACAAACTTCCATTCACCTTGAAGCCACAAATGATTGAAACCACTGCGTCAGAGGTGTGTGAGGACGCAGTCGTTGTGTAATTTGGGTGAAGCAGCCTTTTAGAAACGGTGGACTCAAACTACAGAGGAAGGATTTGATGATTAAACACTGGTCCTTTGACCCCGTGGCAGACAGACAGCGGCCTCTGGGGCAGCAGGTCTCACCTTCTTTGGACTCTCCAGAGCCCTGAGTGAAGAGCAGCTGGTACTGCTTGTTTGGGAAAGACTCTGGAAAGATTCTGGACATCAGAGGACTGAGAGACAGAGACAAAAAGAAAAGTGTAGTTAAGCTACAACATCAGCAGATTTAATGCGTTTGTATTTGAAGCCGTGCGTTAATAATAAATCCATCAGTGTGTTTTCTAACCTCATCGTGTGAGACAGAGCCAGGACGCCCAGGCCGAAGAAGTAGACAGACAGCAGCAGGTTGATGTACTCTTGAGAAAAGACCTGCATCAAAGCAAATGTCCAGCATAAGGTGAGTGTGGAGGATGCATTTAACCCAAAGAATCTACGCGCGGCGGCTCATCGTGAGTGAATCTGCAGTGAGAAGCTGCGTCTTCTGCTGGTTCTGTCTCGTTCTGCTCGTCGACACATTGAGGCGACGCCGTCGTAAATTACGTTTGAAGTGTTTCGTTGTCTATTTTTGCTGTAACTAACCGGGAAAGCCAAATGATCCCACACAGAGGAGCAGCGCCGCTAACCATGGCGAGCCGGTCAGCTACAGCTGATCCACGAGCTGGTGCTCAGCCAGAATGTTCCTGCTGAAACTCGTCATTTACATGTGTAGTAGTGTCTGCAACACCTCGCACATCTGGATCACGGCATTGCTGGTATACGTTTCTAACCCTGGAGGACGGCTGAGGAAACTCTGAGTTACCTTGAAGAAGAGGTAGAGCCCGAACAGAGTACAGCTGGCGATGATGGGAAACCTCGCGGCGTCTCGACCGGTGATCGTTTCCGGCATATCTGATGCATTCTGGGAGGAGAGATTCAGAGAATGAGAGCGATGCTGAGGTTTTCAGTGATGAAACTCAAAACAAGACAAGTCAGTTAAACTGAGAACCACGAGTTCAATTCTGCCACCAACAACCTTTGAAAAGAGCTCAGGACAGTTTCCGGAACCAGTTTATTCCAGTTTTCACCAGCAGCTTGAGCTTCATGTATTCAGAATGCAAACTGCTGCATTCACCATGTGTGATATGTGAAAATGCATCATTTTCTTTAAGCCCGGGATGAACGTCTGCAGTTGGACCATCATTTCAATCAGTAATAATAACACCGAGCTACATAAAATAATCTGCTGACACAAAGAGTTTTTCACTGATGTCACAGATTTCAGATGTTAAATTGATGAGTTCAGTTTTATTACTGATTTATCAGCATTATATGCATACTCAAACTGCATCATTAGTCCTTCTATTTATTTATTTTATAACATGTTTGACTCTGAGCACGATGAGGCTGAACATCCTTCATCATCTGATCAAACATGTGTGATAGGAGGCTGCTGCCAGGTGAACCTGGAGGCTTCAGGTGAAGGCGAGACGATGAAACACAATTCGGGAAGTCCAATCTGAGCAGCACACTCACGTGTCTGAGGGTTTGTCAGAGTTCGTAATATTACCACATGAGAAAGTAAGCAGAGCGGCAGTTATTTGATCTGAAATTCTGACGATCGTGTAGTAAACTGTAAAAATCTGGCGTTCACATGACAAACGATCGTCTGCGTCGTCCGTCTTTTTCATCGCAGGACAAATGTCAGCCTGAATGTGCCCACAAGGACAAAGCAGCAGCCTGTAGCTCTGCAGAGGACGCATTCTGACCAGCTGGTTTCCACAGAGGAACAGGTGAGTAGTTCACTGTCACACAGTCTACGCTCAGACCTGAACTGCTGCTGATACAAAGGCTCAAACAGACCGAGTCCCTGAGAGAGACGCCTCACAGTCACCTCCATCTATATTCTCCTCCATCTACTCCCCTGACGGAGAAACTGGGACAGGAGAGAAGGAAAGAGGAGATGAGGAGGGAGGAAGAGGATCCTTGTTGCTGCATTTAAACACGAGGACTGCCTGTATGACACTGAGTAAACTGGTATAAGAGCATCAGTGAGCTACGATAAAAACAAACTGCTCGGATGCTTGAAAGAATTACAAAGAGCTCCTGCAACACATCAGCGGCCGTCTGTGGCTGAGCAGGTGTGTGTCTACCTGCGTCAGTGCTGTGGGTGGAGATGATGGACGGGAGGAGGTTTTTCCACGCAGCACGTGCTGACTGATGGCGGCAGGAAAAGCTCTGCAGACGATAATGGAGGAGCTCCGCTGGCGTCACTGCTGATGCAGCAACACGTGTCTAACAGCTAACTGCTAATACTGCTGCTGAGGCTAAACACATGACGTGAGGTCAGTTTGCCTGCAGCGTTCAACGTTATTTATGGTATTATTATCCAAATGAAATGACTAATTAACACATGAGACTTTTCTCTGTTACTTGGTGTAGAAACCTGTCGAACTGCAGCAACATTACAGTGAAACACAACTTCTTGCTGTTAGGTTCATGCAACAGCCAATCAAAGTCCAGTATTCTCCCTCTTTTAGCTCTGTTTTTGGTCTCCTCCACCTCCTGAGGGAAATATCTGGCTCTTTAGCTGCTACATGAGTTCTTCTGAACAGAAGCCATGTTGCTGGTGTGCTTTCACATGAACAGTGAAGACCTAACATGTCCCTGACAGCCACGTGTCCTCGGGGGACTCGTCCTCGCTCGCGGTCAGTGAGTCAGCTCCACCATAAACACCCCAGTGTTAATGTATCTGCTGCTGTGTTAGTGCTGGAAACAAGCTGTGAACTGTGTGTTTGGTGCTCTCAGCGGCTCTCATACTCACTCTGAACCCAGAATCGTAATCATTTTCTCCGAGCTCCTACACACAGACAGACAGACAGGATGGATGGACAGACAGATGTGCACAGACAGACAGGGAGAGAGAGGGATCAGATCGGCAACAAAGAGGAGGACTGGAAGCAGGGCCCATAATCACATCGACCCAACAAGTGTCCAACACAGGAAACAAATCATCATTATTCTGAGACGGAAACAGTTTGAATGATTAACGACTGTTCCCTATAAAGATGGCTGACAGAGAGAGAGACAGAGAGACAGACAGAGAGACAGAGAGAGACAGAGACAGAAAGAGAGACAGAGAGACAAAGAGACAGACAGAGAGAGAGAGACAGAGAGAGGGACAGAGAGAGACAGACAGAGAGACAGACAGACAGAGAGACAGAGACAGAGAGAGAGAGAGAGAGACAAACAGGGAGACAGACAGACAGACAGACAGACAGACAGAGAGACAGACAGACAGAGAGAGAGACAGAGAGAGAGACAGACAGACAGACAGAGACAGACAGACAGAGAGAGAGAGAGACAAACAGGGAGAGAGACAGGGAGAGAGACAGAGAGACAGAGAGACAGACAGAGAGAGAGAGAGAGAGAGAGAGAGAGAGAGAGACAGACAGACCAGAGACAGAGAGACAGACAGACCAGAGACAGAGAGACAGACAGAGAGACAGACAGAGAGAGAGACAGACAGACAGAGAGACAGACAGAGAGAGAGGGACAGAGAGAGAGACAGGAAGAACGGAGAGAGGAAGGATAACATGCAACACAGCTCAGGAGCTGACAGGAGTCAGACTGAAACCTGTTTCTGTCGTCTTTTCTCAAACTTTGTCTGTGTGGGCCACCGTACTCTCTCGCTGTGAGCCAATTAGATTAAAGCGCATCAAGCTGCGTTTCCATCCAAACGTATCCCAGATTTTAACCAAATATTGAGAAAATCAGCAAAAGAAAAGACAAATTAATGCTTGTTTCCATCCACGACTGTTACATGATTATTGGGAGTTGGTTCATTGAGATGAGCTGTAGGTGGCGCCAAAGTCTCCAGTCAGAAAACCTTTATCGCAGAAGAAGAGGGCGCGACAAGATGACGTCATTAAAAGAGCGCCAGTCGAACCTCAAATGCTGAATAAAGATTTAGAAACATTCAGTTCATACATTAATGTGAGGAAGAGTCCGTCAGATCTGTGGGGACAGATCAGCGGGAACTGATTCTTCTTCATCATCGCTCAATGAGCGTAAAAACTTTGATTTTGTCGTTTCCATTAAACTTTTCTAACGTGTTACTTTAAACTGTGCATTAAAATACACTGATGGAAACACAGCTAATGGCTTCAAGCCACTAAAATCCCAACTAATATTCAAACTCAACTTTTTAAATAACAACTACAAATGAGACGAATACGTCTGCCAGAGACAGAGATTCATTCAGACTGATCAATGAACTGTTTGGTCAGTTTCCCAAAGTGATTTCCTGTCCAACCAACAGCAGAGAACCAAACAGAGATTCAATATAATGTCACGGAAGATGAAAATGTTCACATGACAAACTGAAATCAGGGAGTTTTTAGCATTTTTGTACTTTTTAAAAAACATTTTAAATATTAATTTTCTGTCCTTTGACTATCCAGCTTCAGATCTACAGACACATTTCATTTACTAACTCCAACCAGCTGGACAACAAGAAGAATAGTTAGCATAGATTCACTTGAGGAAACAGAACGAGGCGTTTCCTTTCAGTTTGCGGTCTCCAGCGATGAGCATCATTAACGAACCACCTGCACGACCCGTTCTGCTGAACCCTGAAACAGCCGCATGTATCAAATGAAAGATGAACTAATTACTGCTGAGCACGACTCATTTAAATTCTGTTAATTCCACAGAGCTGCGTGTAATCTCTGTTTAACTGAGTGACCTCTAGTGTGTGTTTGTTGTTCAAACTCATCCTGAAATAAACTTTACTGACGTGTTTGTTTGTTCTTTTAAAGAAATCATTTCCTGGGGCGGGTCCTGGGGTGTCTCACAGGTGACTTCACCTGGACTTCAGTCAGTGTGTGTGTGTGTGTGTGTGGATATTTAGCTTCTGTTTTTCCTTTGTACTGATGCTGCTTCTGACTTCCTGTAGATTCTCTGCCAACAGGAAACTGTCTGTGTTCACTGAGAGGGCGACAGGTGACATGACTGCGACGACTATCACAGGATCGGTGAGAAACCTTTTCTGATACTCATATACTATATATATGTATATGTACACTGGACACAACTTTTCTTTAAATCTTCAGCTGGGACAGAAAATGTCATTAAGACAATAACATAATGTGATTCAGTCATCACAGTATGACCCCAGAGAAACCATTGAAACCAGTGAAAGGGGTCTATGACAGTCCTGAACTGTCACCACAGTTGAAGCAACCAGTCATAAAAAAACAAAACAATCAGCATCAGTTATGGTAATCAGGTCGTTTCAGTCGGTTTTAAGTAAAAACACGAAACATTTTCTGGTTCCAGCTTCCCCAACATGAACATCTGCTGCTTCTCTGTCTTAAATCACTGTGAACTGAACATCTCTGGGTTTCGGACTGTTGGTTGGACAAAACAACATGACTGAAGACATCACTTTGGACTCTGTAAATTAAGATTAGTCTTTAAAAATACTGTGAAAAATACCCAACAATTAATGAAGAAAAGGTTAAACTCTCTGACTTCTGGCTGTTTTACTGTCGACTCATGAACCAAACTTATACATTTTAGTATATTTCAGCTGCTGTTGGTACATTTCATTGGTTTTATTGTTTAGTATATTTTTTTTATGTATTAGTATATTTTCATTTCTGGTATATTTTTATTGCATTTACAAATATTTTTTACTGCCTGTTGTTTTTGTATTCTAGTACCTTAATTTTATTTTAGAATCTTTCTTATTATCTTGTTTCTAACATGGGGGTTGCAATGCAAATTTCATTGACATGTCCTGCTCAATGACAATAAAGAATCTTGACTGACATTCTGACATCAGTCAGTTCAGAGTACTTCTTCCAGAGTTGCTGCTAGGACACAACATCCAGATAAGACCGAGCGACAGAGAGTTACCTGAGTCCTCTGCACTAAAAGCAGACTTACTACAGTGTAGAAAAACTGTTACAAATCCTGCATTCAAACTCTTGCTAAAGTAAAAATACAGCATTAGCATTAAATGTACTTTAAGTACCTAATGCAAAAGTACTCATTATGCAGATTAAAGTATATATACTGTTGGATTGTACTTGCTGATGCATCAACGTGTTCGCCACTTTAATGTTGCAGCTGGTAAAGGTGGAGTTATTGTTTATATACTGTCAGGTATTTTAATGCATAATAATTTACTATCTGATTTATATTTCACATTAATAACCCGCAGAGTAACTAAAGGTGTCAAATTAATTCAGTACAGCAAAAATACAGTATCAACCTTTGAAGACAGTAGCATAAAATGGAAAAATGAAAGTACAAGTACTTCAGAACTGTCCTTCAGTGCAGAACCTGAGTACATGTACTGCACCGCTTTAAACGCAAACACGCACAACTGCGCATGTCCGCAAAACCCCCCAAAAGAGTGCGAATAAATCATCCTGGTACACGTCTCTGACTCTGACACACACACACACACACACACCTGGTGCTGTACACGACACTTTAACTTCCTCTATCGTCGCTTTTATGTCACAAACTGACGCATGAAGTCACGTTTGTCGTCAGTCTTCCTCTCTGTGTGTCGCTTGTCGTTGACAGGACTTCTCGTTAACCTGTCCGGGTCACGTGTGGCCCGGTCACTCGGCCAGGTGAAAGTCTGTCGGCAGGTAAACACCGGGGGCAGGAGTGTAAATAAAGAGCTGGGTGCACTAACGGCAGCATCCCATCATCAGCGACCATCCCTGGGCTTTGAATTTAGGTCCTTTAAAAGACCCTAAAAAGAAACGGACGAGGCCTCAAACGCCGCAAAGAGCATCTGTTATATTAAATGTGGAGACAAACACCGTTTCTGGTGATAATTTGTGTCTGAAAACAACCGTTCAGATGTGGAACAGCTGTAAGAGCTCCACATGATGATGAGTGCTCTGACTCTGTCCCTAGCATTAATACACGTCAGGCTTTTCTACCTGTACTCTGAGCTGTCCTCTTTGTTCGGCTTCAGGTATATTATTCAACACATTCAGACTCGTTGAGGATCACCTGGCGAGCCGTTAGCTAGCTGTTAGCTGAGCTGGCTAGCCGGTGGAGGCTAACGGCCACGGGGCTGAAGTGAAACCTCCTCGCCGGGGTTTGTTCAGGAGGACTGCGGCTTCGGTTACCTTGGATTTGGAGCAGGTGACGGACCGCAGGGCTCCAAAGAAGATGGGCAGCAGCGCCATGAACATCAGGCTGCCGTACGCCAGCGCCGTGCCCTCCGGAGTGGCCACGAATTTAGCCGTCGCGTTGAGCGCTTCGGTCCCGTTGGAGTCCGTGGCGTTCAGGGCGTCCAGGACTGCGGCGGCGGCGGCCTCCGGAGCCGAGGCCGGGGCTTGTTCTGCCTCGGACATGGTTCTTCAGAGACAGGTTTCAGGGGACCGCGGACAGTGCTGGGGCGGTGGTGGAGACTGGCAGACGGATAGAGGTGGAAGCTGTGTGTTTCTCATTCATCTACCGCGGTGCTGCTGGAGTCCCGTTAAGGCCACGTTTCCTAAAGCAGCGAGCAGGGAGGAGCAGAGACCAAGAGGTCTCACTCTGCCGCTATTTCCGGGACCCGAAACATCAGTGACAAGTTCTCTGCTTCCACACAACATGTCTGACAGTAAAGGAATCTGTTGCATTCGGGACTGTAATGACAATTATTTTCCTTTTCTATTAAGTGTCAGAAAACTGTAAAAGAAAAAGCCCGTCACAAACCCACAGACACTGGAGGACAGAGGCAGGAGGTGCAGTCACCTGCTGAAAAAACATCAAAGTGTCCTGTTGGTGCCACGATAGCAGATGAAACATGACAGTGCGCCCTCTACAGTGACTCAGTGTGTAAGACAATGTGTCCCCTTGAGCAGGTGAATCGGGATCAGGCCTCCTGCTGAAGCTGCTACAGCAACCAGCAAACATTCAGCCCCGAGGAGCAGCAACCAGTGAAGCGTTGACATGTCCCTCTGCGGTTAAAGTGATGTAGGACATCAGCAAACGTCTTCATGATGAATCATCAAAGTCTAATGAGACGGGTCCCATCTGTGCCTGACACCCACCTGCCGGTGCGACAGACCAAGGGTGTTTCTTTGCTTCAGTGTGACACGTCTTCAAAAAGTAGACGATCTGTGCTGTGAGGCGGTAACGTTTCTTCCTCGTTGGTGGAACAAGACGTTCTGAGAGACATCTGGCTGCAGAGGCTCAGCAGCGCCGCCAGACGCACAGGAGGACACAAAACACATTCACACGCTGAGGAGAAAACAAATGTTTTCCCTTTTCAGTCATATTAAACTGAAAAGCAGGAAGTCACCACATGAAAGAAAATCTGGAATACAGGAAAAAAAGGAATTATGTAGACTAAACGATAAACTGACTGATCAAATGTTAAAAATGGTTCTTAATAGTTGCCAACACATATGCCAATTGAGCATACATACTATGACACACACACAGACACATATACACACGTATATATGTGTATGTGTATATATATTGGCAATTTTAGTCAAGAAGATACAAAACAATGATAGTTATGTATAGTCTACAGAACTCCTTCTTTTCTTCTTTAGAGAGATAGATAGATACACAAACATATGCATAGACATGCAGTTTACACTGATATACTGTATATGCACACATTCACTGTGACGGATCACACAACTACGTAAAGTCTGAATCCTGTTAGATCTTCATTTTGTACAGAAATAAGTGGCTGCAGAAAACAACTCAACAGGCTGGTCTCCATGATGTTTAGTTGTGATCATGCGTAGTTTAATCGATCTGCAGTTTTCCACACACGAATACTATTGGCTCCATGTCGCCACCCAGTGGTCAAAGTGGTCATCAGCAATTATCAATTCATTTATTTTAAAATTATAAGACAGTTATATAAGAGTTCTGAATTAAACAAGTTCTAAAGAAATTAGAAAAAGGAATAAAAAAACAAATACAACGAATATGTGAGATGTGTGTGGCGGAGAGTGTGTGTGTGCAATGACGACATCTAATGCATTTTAGTTTCAAAATAAAAACTTTACTGAGTATTAAAAACAGATAAAACACACAGATAATAGATGTCCTAACATTTACTGACATACTGTTAATATTTACATCAGTTTCTGTACAGAGTCCAATAGACCTGAGGTGGCAACAGATGAGAAGATGATAGAAAGAGACAAAACAAGGACAAATTACCTCTGAAATAAAAACAGTGCTCTGATTCACCTGCTTAAAATGGCCAAACAGTTAAATGATGTGTATTAAAATTCAATCTACAATATGTACATTCATTTAGAAAGTGTAAACCTCTGGAGTCCTCTGATGCAGGACTGCTCCCTGTCTGTCAAGACGATTCATCATTTCGAGGTTTTTAAATCCGAGCGGCCACGTGGACCAGAATTACTGCTCAGCTGTTCTTGCTAAACAATGAAAAAACACTAATTTAGACCGTTACTATCATCATCATCATCATCATCATCAAAAGTATTTGGCTTCTTCTAAATGGCACCAGGGGGTTTTCTTTGACCCCGAGGAACAAAATCTGACATTTGAGGATAAATATTTCTGTGAGTCTGGGTGAAGCACAGATGGTGAAGGAAGCGTTGGGGCTGCCCATCACTCTGTTGAGATAATCAATGATTCTCACGATTGAATTTTTCAGGATTTCTCCAGAAAGAGACGAGCCAGCAGAGCCTGTGATGATCCAGCTGCAGCCGTCAAAACATCTTATTTATTAACTTCTTTTTTCCTCAACATCTGATTGTGACTGAGCCATTCGTCTCTGCAGATGTTTCATGAAGTCATTAAAGCAGAGATCTTCTCCTGAGCTCATGTTATATGACACAGTGATCCTCCTGAACTGACAAATAAATCTTTTAGAAACTCTGTGTTACTTTGAACCTTGTTAAAAAACCTGATCCCTCCCAGCAATCAGCCTCTTTTAGAACATTTTCACCCGAAGACTGAAGCAGAAGATCACAGAGCGGACAGGAAGGACTGGACGATCACAGAGACACTGAGCAGGATCAGAAGGGGCGTGGTCTGGAGGAGAGGGGCGGAGCTCTTTAGTTTCACCTCCACAGGTAGGTGGTCACTTAATTCCAGCGCCTTGCAGACAGAAGCAACAGAGCCCAGAGTCAAACAACAAGTACAAGTGAAATTCCATCCTCCGGTTTCTACGTGCACTTTGAATTTAGACACAAAAAAACTGTCTCACATTTGGAGGAAAACTGTGACGATGCAGTATCAAAGACAGTCAGACAGACAGGCAGACAGACAGACAGACAGAGTCAAAGAGAGAGAGAGACAGACAGGCAGGCAGAGACAGACACACACAGTCAGAGAGAGACAGACAGACAGGCAGGCAGACAGACAGACAGAGTCAGAGAGAGAGGGAGAGACAGACAGGCAGGCAGAGACAGACACACACAGTCAGAGAGAGACAGACAGACAGACAGACAGGCAGGCAGGCAGACAGAGTCAGAGAGAGAGGGAGAGACAGACAGGCAGGCAGAGACAGACACACAGACAGACAGTCAGAGAGAGACAGACAGGCAGACAGACAGACAGAGTCAGAGAGAGAGAGAGGGAGAGAGGCAGGCAGACAGAGTCAGAGAGAGAGACAGGCAGGCAGAGACAGACACACACAGTCAGAGAGAGACAGACGGACAGACAGACCTTGGTCTTGGTGAGTTTGAACTCTTTGGCAAAGTTGAAGACTTTTGTAGAGAACGGACTGATGGCCTTCAGGAAGTCTTTCCCATAAACCACGATCCTGACACACACACACACACACACACACACACACACACACACACACACACACACACACACACACACACACAGAGTGAGCTGAAGAAATTGATCATTCAGAAATCTGAAACATTTTTTTCTCTCCCGTCTTTCCCTTCACGCTTCACTTCCTCCCTCTCGTCTCTCTTTCCATCTCACCCTTCCTTCCTCATGTCTCCCCCCTCACACACACACACACACACACACACACCTGTCATAAGCGCAGTTGGTCTCGTCGGAGACGGTGGTGTCCACTTTGTCTCCGATCAGCCAGGAGAATTTGGAATTGGTGAACAGTCTGATGTTTTTCTTGTCAGGTCGGGTTAGGTAGGCGCAGCTGGCGTGGAAATCTCCGAGGAACATCACATTCTGCACACAAACACACACAGTGAAGAGCATCATCACGGCGACCAAGTTGCTCTGAACATCAGTCCGGCCAGCTCGCTAACACACAGCTAACGTCAAAAACGCCACTGGCACGAACAGATGAGAAGTCCGAAACGCTTACACCGGCTCACCAAAGCTCACTTCCTCACCATGTTCTTCCACTTCTTGCTGACTTCCTCAAAGACGTCGTACAGCCGGTCGATCTCCTGGACGGCCTTCCTGGGATCAGTGTGCAGAGGAACCAGAATAAAGTTCTTGATTGCTGCAGGGCACAAAGGAGGAGGACGAAGAGCAGGAGGGAGAGGGAGAGGAAGAGCAAAGGGATGAAGTCATTGGTATCACGTCCTCATGGTGTCAGCGAGCTAGTTCAGGTGTGCTTTGTGTCCTCTGACCAGTTTTCTTGCTCTGGAACTGAACGGCGAACGGCTCTCTGAGGAAGGACTGCTCCTTCTGGTACTGATGCTGACCCGTCACATTCACGGTGTTGTTCCTGTTCAGGGAGGAGAGCAGGCTCAGAGGTCACGAGCTAAAAGGAGCTAAAATGCTATCAGACTCACTGGGCTGACTGTGCTTAAACTGAACCCGAACAGAAATACAGTCCATGCTTTCTTTTCATTGACCATCTCGTTGTCTTTTTTTAGTTTTGGAGCATGTTGCATCCCACCGGCTGAGAGACCATGCAGGTGTGTGCAGGTGTGTTTCTCCTCCTGGACTAGCGGCCGGGTCTTACCTGTAGATGAAAACGTACTGCTGCATGTCGCTGGGAGAGTTTCCCAGACTCTTACTGGACACTGACTGGTAGGTGTAATCGTCATACCTCAACACAACACACAGACAAAGAGAAACTGTTGATTGGACAATCACAGCAGAGAGACACAAGTCAAATCAGCAACACATCACGCTGCGTTCACGTTCACCAAAACCTCCGTAAAGCACAGTCTCACCAGGATGTGAGACTGTGCTTCACGCAGTCTCTCTGACGGACTCTTTAGACCTCTGGCTGTCGAAGTAGCGATAATCACTGAGGGTCAGACTCTGTCTGTCGGGATCAGGTCAGTGATTCCTCCTGACAGACTGAGATCAGCTCCTCAAGTTTTTAGACCACCAGCGGCAGAAACGTACAGAATTAAGGCCATTTGTTTGTATTTAGGTTTGATGATTTGTAACATAAATAATAAACTAAAAAGAATAAAAAGCGAATTTTAAGAGTTTCTGAAAAATCTCCCCTAAAAACAAGTCTAACTGTGTGTGTGTGTGTGTGTGTGTGTGTGTGTGGACACTGCAGGATCTATACAATCCTAACTTTTAAACGCACCGTTTCCTCTGCAGGCGTCTGACACCTGAACTCTAACCGAGTCGGACCATTCAGCACGACTCTGACCGTGTGAGCAGAGCCTGAAGCTGAAGAAGTCCACCACACAGTTACTTCAGTACTCCACTACATTCATCTGACAGCTGCAGCTGAACACTTTGCATAGAGAGTATATGATAACGCTGTAAAACATATTGTAATAAATTAAAGGTGGTTCCCAACCTTTCTGAAAACAGACATCAGTGTCTTTCAGCAGTTTCACCTCAAAACCTTTCACCTGGTTTCATTTCAATAACAAATTATAATATTAACTGTTATCAAATAGCTCACAAAGATTAGAGAAAAATCCAAGTTTTTTCTTCTTTTCTCTCCCATCAATCATGTGATGACCCCTCAGATTTATCTGGTGACCCTTAGCAGGGCCCTGACCCCGAGCTTGGGAACCGCTGGACTAGACTAGCTCACTGTATGTAAAGTAGTTGAAAGAAGCTCGAACAGTAACATGCTGCCGCTCTAACACTGATGCTGCAGTATTGATCATACTATATAGAATATTAAATCAGTCGCAGCAGATGTTTAACTTTTACTGTGACGCTTTAAGTACATTTAGCTCATAACATTTCTGTATTTTTACTTTAAAAAGCAGAACTTTTAGTTGTAATGGAGTATTTTTACATTGCTGTTTTGCTACTTTTACTTCCTCCAGCCCTGGGATAGCCCTCAGTTAGCTCCCAGATTAGTCTTTGCATATTTTCCCTTAAAACGATCTGTTTGACCAGAAGTTTCCCATAGATCCACACATGCACAACGACCTCGATTTAGACAGTTCACAATGTGATCAAATAGGAACGAATCATGCTTTTTATTCCATGTAGAAGCGCTATACCATCAGAATGGTCCCAGGGACCAACACACATGCATTTGTTAGAAGAGCACTTGCAAAATCCAGATTTGAATTAGCATAGCCAAGAAGCTAAAATCAAACTGGCCTGAAAGCTACTGTATGATCAGACTGTAACCAACCACCAGAGATTATGATTAGTTATTCACCAACAAATCAAACAGAAATAAAAAAAGAAAAGAAAAATCAGATTGTTCCCTGTTAGACATCACCAGAGAGAAAGCAGCTGCCTGCTGAACAAAGCAAAGCCTTGTTCCAGTAATTAAACTGGGCTTAAACTGGGCTTAAACTGGGCCATTTCTCAGGTGGAGCCAAAAACATGGCGCACACTGTGCACCACCACCATTAAATAAACTGACTCAGATTTTATGAGGAAAAACTAGCCTACTGATGAACACTAGACACACAAAGACAAACTAGAAGAAAACTATTCTCCAGTAGAAGTACACAAGAGCAGTACAGTCAGAATTAACAGCGACTCATCGTCGATAAACGTTCCACCTCCTCCGCTAACCTTTAAACACATTCTCGACACTTTGTACTCACTTTGTGCCCATTTCTAAACATGTTTCTGTTCTCATCCCGTCTGTTTATTCGTAGAGTTTTTATCCCGTCCAGGTTTACGTCTGCACTCTCCAGGTTATCAAACGGCTTGCTGTCAATCTTTCACTTCATTACTTGAACTGAGCAGCTGACTCTACTGGACGTGGCGTCCCACAAAGCTCTGTACTTGGTCCACTGTGTTTCTACACGTACATGCAGCAGCTCCGTCACCTTTCATGAAATATGACACGCTACATTCAATGTTTTGTTGACGACACTCAGACATTTTCCACTGCAGCCAGTGACCCTCCAGCTTTGCAATATGTACATCGTATGAACATAAAACACTCCCTGAATCAGCGCCTTGAGATTTTTGAAGTGTATTTCTGTTTGAATGGTGAAATAAATAAACTAAATTGTATGTTTAGTATATAAAATTTATTATTGAGTGCTTGTTGGCTCAATTTTTCCACAACAAGCTGCATTTTTAATTTGCCACTGCTGATGC